>NC_041215.1:56177365-56178144 GCF_002837175.3 Physeter macrocephalus
ACATATTTTAAGATTTTTTGTTCTAGTTCCATAAAAATGCCATTGGTAATTTGATAGGGATTGCATTGAATCTGTAGATTGCTTTGGGTTGTATAGTCATTTTCACAATATTGATTCTTCCAATCCAAGTACATGGTATATCTCTCCATCTGTTGGTATCATCTTTAATTTCTTTCATCAGTGTCTTAGTTTTCTGCATACAGGTCTTTTGTCTCCCTAGGTAGGTTTATTCCTAGGTATTTTTTTCTTTTTGTTGTAGTGGTAAATGGGAGTGTTTCCGTAATTTCTCGTACAGATTTTTCATCATTAGTGTATAGGAATGCAAGAGATTTCTATGCATTAATTTTGTATCCTGCAACTTTACCAACTTCATTGATTAGCTCTAGTAGTTTTCTGGTGGCATCTTTAGGATTCTCTATGTATAGTATCATGTTATCTGCAAGCAGTGACAGATTTACTTGTACTTTTCCAGTTTGTGTTCCTTTTATTTCTTTTCATTCTCTGATTGCCATGGCTAGGATGTCCAAAACTATGTTGAATAATAGTGGTGAGAGTGGACATCCTTGTCTTGTTCCTGATCTTAGAGGAAATGCTTTCAGTTTTTCACCAATGAGAATGATGTTTGCTGTGGGTTTGTCATATATGGCCTTTATTATGTTGAGGTAGGTTCCCTCTATGCCCACTTTCTGGAGGGTTTTTATCATAAATGGGTGTTGAATTTTGTCAAAAGCTTTTTTTGCATCTATTGAGATGATCATATGGTTTTTATACTTCAATTT
>NC_041215.1:56179397-56188286 GCF_002837175.3 Physeter macrocephalus
GCTCTGATCTTTATGATTTCTTTCCTTCTGCTAATTTTGGGTTTTGTTTGTTCTTCTTTCTCTAGGTCCTTTAGGTGTAAGGTTAGATTGTATATTTGAGATTTTTCTTGTTTCTGGAGGTAGGCTTCCCTCTTAGAACTGCTTTTGCTGCATCCCATAGGTTTTGGATTCATTTCTAATCTCATAGCATTGTGGTCAGAAAAGATGCTTGATATGATTTCAATTTTCTTAAATTTACTGAGGATTGATTTGTGATCCAAGATGGGATCTATCATTCATGTTTAAGGTAATTATCGATATGTATGTTCCAATGACCATATTCTTAATTGTTTTTGGTTTGTTTTTGTAGGTCCTTTTCTTCTCTTGTGTTTCCCACTTAGAGAAGTTCCTTCAGCATTTGTTGTAGAGCTGGTTTGGTGGTGCTGAATTCTCTTAGCTTTTGCTTATCTGTAAAGCTTTTGATTTCTCCATCGAATCTGAATGAGATCCTTGCCGGGTAGAGTAGTCTTGGTGGTAGGTTCTTCCCTTTCATCACTTTAAGTATGTCATGCCACTTCCTTTTGGCTTGTAGAGTTTCTGCTGAGAAATCAGCTGTTAACCTTATGGGAGGTCCCTTGTATGTTATTTGTCGTTTTTCCCTTGCTGCTTTCAGTAATTTTTCTTTGTCTTTAATTTTTGCCAGTTTGATTACTATGTGTCTTGGTGTGTTTCTCCTTGAGTTTATCCTGTATGGGACTCTCTGCACTTCCTGGACTTGGGTGGCTATTTACTTTCCCATGTTACCGACGTTTTTGACTATAATCTACTCAAATATTTTCTCAGGTCCTTTCTCTCTCTCTTCTCCTTCTAGGACCCCTATAATGTGAATGTTGGTGTGTTTAATGTTGTCCCAGAGGTCTCTTAGGCTGTCTTCATCTCTTTTCATTCTTTTTTTCTTTATTCTGTTCCGCAGCAGTGAACTCCACCATTCTGTCTTCCAGGTCACTTATCCGTTCTTCTGCCTCAGTTATTCTGCTGTTGAGTCCTTCTAGTGTAGTTTTCATTTCAGTTATTTTATTTGTTCAACTTTGTTTGTTCTTTAAATCTTTTAGCTCTTTTGTAAACATTTTTCTGTCTTCCAGGTCACTTATCCATTCTTCTGCCTCAGTTATTCTGCTATTGATTCCTTCTAGTGTAGTTTTCATTTCAGTTAGTGTATTGTTCATCTCTGTTTGTTTGTTCTTTAATCTTGTAGTCTTTGTTAAACATTTCTTGAATCTTTTTGCTTTCTGTGAATGTGGTTTTTGTTTCACAGGCTGCAGGATTGCAGTTCTTCTTCCTTCTGCTGTCTGCCCTGTGGTGGATGAGGCTATCTAAGAGGCTTGTCCATTTTTTTTTTAAATTTATTTTTGGCTGCGTTGGGTCTTAGTTGCTGTGTGTGGGCTTTCTCTAGTTGTGGCGAACGGGGGCTACTCTTCATTGCGGTGCGTGGGCTTCTCATTGCAGTGGCTTCTCTTGTTGCGGGGCATGGGCTCTAGGTGTGCACGCCTCAGTAGTTGTGGAGTGCGGGTTCAGTAGTTGTGGTTCGCGGGCTCTAGAGCTCAGGCTCAGTAGTTGTGGGACACGGGCTTAGTTGCTCTGTGGCATGTGGTATCTTCCTGGACCAGGGCTCGAACCTGTCTCCCTTGAATTGGCAGGTTGATTCTTAACCACTGCACCACCAGGGAAGCCCTTTCATTCATTTTTGAGTATTCTTACATTTTCTGAATGCAAGTCCTGTGGCTTGTGTTTTTATTCTAACAATGTCTTTTGAAGAACTAAAGTTTTAAATTTTGATGAAATCCAACTTATCGATTAGTTTTTTGCTTTAGGTGTCACATCTAAGAAGTCTTTGCTTAACCCAAAGTCACAAATATTTTTTCCTATATTTTCTTCTTTTATAATTTCAAGTTTTACATTTTGTTATAAGATCTATGTTGGGTTCATTTTTCTCATATGGTGCATGATATGGATCAGAGTTCCACTTTTTGCAAATATGTATCAGTTTGTTACAGTATCATTTGCTAAGAAGTCTATCCTTTTGTCCATGGAATAGCCATTGAACATTTGTCAAAAATTAGTTTTTCATGTATTTGTCAGTATGTCTATTTCTGAATTCTGTTTTGTTTCATTGATCTATGTGCCTATACTGACGTGATTACTGCAACTATATATTAAGTCTTGAAATCAAGTAGTTGTTTTTGTTATTCTGGGTACTTTTACATATGAACTTCAGAATCAGACTGTCAATTTCTATAACAAGGCTGTTGGGGTTTTGATTGGATGGCATTAAATCTATAGACTGATTAATGGATAATTGAAAACTTAAAAATATGTGTCTTCTAATCTGTGAACAAGGCTATAACTCTCCATTTATTTAGCATTTCTTTACTCTTTTCCAGCAGTGTTTTGTAGTTTTCAGTAAACAGTTCTTTCACATTTTTCTTAGACTTATCCCTCAGAGTTTTTTTTAATGGTATTGTAAATGATTTTTTAAAAATTTCAACTTCTTATTGTTGCTAGTAACTAGAAATACAATTGATATTTGTATATTGATGTATCCTGCAAACTTACTAAAGTCAGTAGTATGAGTAGCTGTTTTGAGGACTCTGTTAGGTTTTCTAAATATATAATTGCGGTATCTTCCAACAAGATGGTTTTATTCAATACTTCTGTCTAGATGCCTTTTATTTCTTTGTGTTGACTTACTCTACTGGCTGTATTCTTCTGTACAATGTTGAACAGAATAGGTGAGAGGCTACTCAATCATAGAGGAAAGAATTCAGTCTTTCACTATTAAGTACGACGTTAAATGTAGGTTTTTCATAGAAACCCTTTAGTTGGTTCAGGAAGTTCCTTTCTGTTACTTGTTTGAGACTTTTTAAAAGTCAGGAATAGATGTTAGATTTTGTTAAATGATTTTTCTGTGTCTCAAGATAATCGTATGGTTTTGCTTTTTAAGTTTGTTAATATAGTAAATTACATTTATTTTTTTAAGGGGGGGTGTGAATTTACAACCAACCTTGCATTCCTGCAGTAAAATCTATGTGGTCATAATGTATTATCATTTTATATATTGTTAGATTCAATTTCCAAAAATTTTGTTTAGAATTTGTGCATCTAAGTTCATGAAGGATATCGGTTTGCAGTTTTCTTGTAATGTCTTTTTCTGCTTTTGGTATCAGAGTAATGCTGGTTTTATGGAATGAGTTGGAAATTATTCTCTCCTTTTCAGTTTTCCCAGAAGAGTTTGTGTAGAATTTGTATTATTTATTAATGTTTGGTAGAATTCACCAATGAAGGCATCTAGGTGTTGTCTTTGTGGGAATGTTTTTAACTACAGATTCAAGTTTTTGAATAGATATAGGGCTATTCAGGTTATCAGTTTCTTCCTGAGTTACTTTAGTAGTTTGTGTCTTTCAAAGATTTTTTCTATTTAATCTGTGAAATTATTGCCATAAGATTGTTCATGGTAACCCCTCATTATACTTTTAATATCTGTAGTGTATGGGGACTTCCCTGTGGTCCAGTGGTAAAGAATCCACCTTCCAATGCAGGGGATGCAGGTTCCATCCCTGCTCAGGGAACTAAGATCCCACATGCTGTGGGGCAACTAAGCTCGTGCACCTCAACTAGAGAGCCTGCATGCTGCAAACTACAGAGCCCACACACTGTGGAGCCTGTGCGCCACAACTAGAGAAGAGAAAACCCACATGGCACAACTAGGGAGAAGCCCACGCGCTGCAACGAATAGCCTGTGCACTGCAACGAAAGATCCTGCATGCCTCAATGAAGATCCTGTGTGCTACAACTCAGACCCGATGCAGCCAAAAAATAAAAAATTAAAATAAATAAATCTTTTTAAAAAATCTGTAGAATATGTTGTGATGTCAACTCTTTTCTTCCTGATATTGATAATTTGTGCCTTTTCTCTTCCTAATCAATCTGTATAGAAGATTATGAAATTTGTTATCTGAAAGACCAAGTTTTTATTTTCTCTTGTTTTTATGCTATTTAATTTCTGCTCTGTTTTTAATTCCTTTCTTCTGCTTATTTTGGGGGTTAATTTCCTCTCTTTTCTAGTTTCTGAAGATGGAAGCTTAGGTCATTGATTTGATGCCTTTTCTTCTATTCTAGTATAGGCATTCAGTGTTATAAATTTTTTCCTAAGTAGTCTACCAACTGTGGTGTATTATTTTCATGTTCATCTAATTCAGAATACTTGGTAATTTTATTTGTAACTTCTTCTTGATCCATGGTTTAGGTAGAAGTGTTTAGTTTACAAATATTTGGGGATTTCCCAGAGATCTGTTACTGATTTCTAATTTAATTCCATTGTAGTCAGAATTATGACTTGAAATATTTTAAATCTATTTAGACTTGTTTTATGGCCCAGAATATGTTCTCTCTTGGTAAATGTTCCATGAGCATGTGAAAAAGTGTGTATTCTGCTTTTGATGGGTGGAGTATTCTATAATTGCCAATTAGGTCAAGTTATTTGATAGTATATCCTTACTGATTTTCTGTCTACTTGTTCTCTCAATAAATGAGAGCAGAGTATTGAAATCTCCAGTTATAAGTATAGATTTGTCTATTTCCCATTGCATTCCAATGAGTTTTTGTTTCATATGTTATATTTTATAGCTCTGTTAATGGGTTCATAAACATTTAGGATTGTTATGTCATCTTGACAAATGACCACTTTATCAAGTGGCTACTTTTACTCCTGGAAATATTTCTTTGCTGTTAAATATACAGTGTTTGATGTTAATATTGTCAATCCAGTTTTCTTCTTTAAACTAGTGCTGGCATGGTATATCTTTTCCTGTTAGTCTTTAATCTATTTATGTTTTTGTATGTAAAGTGTGTTTCTTGTAAGTAGCATGTTGTTGGGTCTGTCTTTTTCATCCACCTGACAACCTTTGACTTTAATTTGGGGTGTTAGACTGCTTATATTGAATGTGATTATTGATATGAGTAAGTTTAAGTCTTTGATCTTGCTGTTTGTTTTCTAGTAGTTCCTTTGTTCCTCGCTCCCCTCTCTGTATTTTTCTGGATTCTTTTGAAGTTTAAAAAAATCATTGCATTTTAGCTACTTTGTTGGCTCATTAGCTATATGTTTGTTTTATTTTAAACATTAAAAAAATATTTATGTATTTTATTTTTGACTGCATCAGGTCTTAGTTGCAGCATGTGGGATCTTCACTGCGGCATAAGGGATCTTTCGTTGTGGCATACGGACTTCTCTCTAGTTGTGCGCAGTCTCCAGCGGGTGTGGGCTGTGTAGTTGTGGTGCACAGGCTCCAGAGCTTGTGGGCTCTGTAGTTGTGGCTCACATGCTCAGTAGTGGGGTGCGCGGGCTTAGTTGCCCCGTGGCATGTGAGATCTTAGCTCCCCAACCAGGGATCAAACCCACGTCCCTTGCATTGGAAGGCAGATTCTTAACCACTGGACCACCAGGGAAGTCCCTGTTTGTTTTAGTTTAAAGGTTGCTTTAGAGTTTAGTATACATCTTTAACTTAGTCTACTTTAAAGTGATATTATTTCACTTCACTCACAGTATAAGAATCTTACAGTAGTATGCTTTCATTTCTATTCCTCTCCTGAGCTTTTATGCTACTTTTTCATGCATTTTACTTAACCATATGTAAGAAACCCCACGGTACATTGTTAAACCGTTATTTATTAAAGAGATTTAAATAGTAAGAAAAAATGTAGACAACAGTGCTGTATTATAATCATGAAACTTGGTAAGAGACAAGAACTTAATTATTCCAACCACTAAAAAATGATAATTATGTAATATGATAGAGGTACTAATTACTGCTACAGTGGCAATCATATTACAATATACAAATGTATTTACACAGTGCTATATGTCAAATATATTTCAGTTTAAAAAAAAGAAAAAAAATCTTATGTATTTATCCATGCACTTATTTCTGGTGTCTTTCATACCTCTGTGTAGATCTATACTTCTACTTGTTTGTATTTTCCTTCTGTTTGAAAGACTTCCTTTGACAGTTTTTGTAGTGCAGGTCTTAAAGTTTTTGTATGTCTGAAAAAGTTTTTATTTCACCTTTGTTTTTGAAATATATAATTGCTGTGTATAAAAATTTCTAGGTTGATAGTTTTTCCTTTCAGAACTTTAAAGATGTTTAGTTAACTTCTCACTTGCATTGTTCCTCATGGGAAATCTGCTATCCTGATCTTTGTTCCTCTGTACATAATGTGCCTTTTTTCTCTGGCTACTTTTGAGGTTTTCTTCTATCACTCATTTTGAGGAGTTTGATCATTATGTACCTTGCTATAGTTAGTGTTCATGTTTCCTGTGTTTGGGGCTCATTGAGTGTCTTAGATCTGTCAGTTTAGAGTTTTCATCAAAATTGGAAAATTTTTAGGCTGTATTTCTTCGAATATTTTCTCTGTCCCCTACCCTCATTTCTTAAGGGAACTCCAGTTACATGTATCTTAGGCAGCAAAGTTGTTTTTCAGTTTATCAATGGTCTTTCCATTTTCAAAAATTATTTTTTCTAACTTTGTTTCATTTGGGGTAGTTTTAATTACTATTTTGTCATTTCCCTAATTACCTATGAGGAGTCTCAGACTCAACTTCTCAAAGCTGCACTCTTGGGGTGGGGGTGGGGAGATGAAATTAAGAATGGCATCAAGGTTTTTCTGGGGGGGGCTAGTATTTGCCCCTCCCTCCCCCTCCCCCATAAGAAAAATAAAGTTGTCATTTATTGGAATGCAGAAAACTGGGGAAGCAGAATCAAGAGTTCAATTTTGAGAGTTTGAGATTTTCTATAAGATATCCAGGAGGCAGTTGGACATATAGGTGTGGAGTTCAAGGGAGAAGTCTGGGCTGGAGTCTGGGTTGAGAGTCATCAACATAACAGAAAGCATTTATTTTTATTTATTTTTTTAACATCTTTATTGGAGTATAATTGCTTTACAATGGTGTGTTAGTTTCTGCAGTATCAGAAAGTGAATCAGCTATATGTATACATATATCCCCATATACCCTCCCTCTTGCATCTCCCTCCCACCCTGCCTATCCCACCCCTCTATGTGGTCACAAAGCACAGAGCTCATCTCCTTGTGCTATGCAGCTGCTTCCCACAAGCTATCTATTTTACATTTGGTACTGTATATATGTCCATGCAACTCTCTCACTTCATCCCAGCTTTCCCTTACCCCTCCGCATGTCCTCAAGTCCATTCTCTACGTGTGCGTCTTTATTCCTGTCCTGTCCCTAGGTTCTTCAGAACTTTTTTTTTTTTAGATTCCATATATATATGTGTTAGCATACGGGATTTGTTTTTCTCTTTCTGACTTACTTCACTCTGTATGATAGACTCTAAGTCCACCCACCTCACTACAAATAACTCAATTTCATTTCTTTTTATGGCTGAGTAACATTCCGTTGTATATATGTCCCACATCTTCTTTATCCATTCATCTGTCAGTAGACACTTAGGTTACTTCCATGTCCTGGCTGTTGTAAATAGTGCTGCAATGAACATTGTGGTACATGACTCTTTTTTTTTTTTTTTTTTTTTTGTGGTATGCGGGCCTTCCTCTGTTGTGGCCTCTCCCGTTGCGGAGCACAGGCTCCGGACGCGCAGGCTCAGCGGCCATGGCTCACGGGCCCAGCCGCTCCGCGGCATGTGGGATCCTCCCAGACCGGGGCGCGAACCCGGTTCCCCTGCATCGGCAGGCGGACGCGCAACCACTGCACCACCAGGGAGGCCCTAGCCTATGACTCTTTTTGAGTTATTGTTTTCCCAGGTTATATGCCCAGTAGTGGGATTGCTGGTTCGTGTGGTAGTTCTGTTTGTAGTTTTTTAAGGAACATCCATACTGTTCTCCATAGTAGCTGTATCAATTTACATTCCCACCAGCAGTGCAAGAGGGTTCCCTTTTCTCCACATCCTCTCCAGCATTTATTGTTTGTAGACTTTTTGATGATGGCCATTCTGAATGGTGTGAGATGATATCTCATTGTAGTTTTGATTTGCATTTCTCTAATGACTAGTGATGTTGAGAATCCTTTCATTTGTTTGTTGGCAATGTGTATATCTTCTTTGGGGAAATGTCTATTTACGTCTTCTGCCCATTTTTGGATTCGGTTGTTTGTTTTTTTGTTATTGAGCTGCATGAGCTGCTTGTATATTTTGGAGATTAATCCATTGTCAGTTGCTTCGTTTGCAAATATTTTCTCCCATTCTGAGGATTGTCTCTTCATCTTGTTTATGGTGTCCTTTGCAGTGCAAAAGCTTTTAAGTTTCATTAGGTCCTATTTGTTTATTGTTGTTTTTATTTCCATTTCTTTAGGAGGTGGGTCAAAAAGGATCTTGCTGTGATTTATGTCATAGAGTGTTCTGCCTCTGTTTTCCTCTAAGAGTTTTATAGTGTCTGGCCTTACATTTAGGTCTTTAATCCATTTTGAGTTTATTTTTGTGTATGGTGTTAGGGAGTGTTCTAATTACATTCTTTTATATGTAGCTGTCCAGTTTCCCCAGCACCACTTATTTAAGGGGCTGCCTTTTCTCCATTATATATTCTTGCCTCCTTTATCATAGATAAGATGACCATATGTGCATGGGTTTATCTGTGGGCTTTCTATCCTGTTCCATTGATCTATATTTCTGTTTTTTTGTGCCACTACCATACTGTCTTGATTACGGTAGCTTTGTAGTATAGTCTGATATCAGGGAGCCTGATTCCTCCAGCTCGTTTTTTCTTTTTCGAGATTGCTTTGGCTATTTCGGGTCTTTTGTGTTTCCATGCAAATTGTGAGATTTTTTGTTGTAGTTATGTGAAAAATGCCATTGGTAGTTTGATAGGGATTGCATTGAATCTGTAGAT
>NC_041215.1:56188297-56188520 GCF_002837175.3 Physeter macrocephalus
GTAGGTTTATTCCTAGGTATTTTATTCTTTTTGTTGCAATGGTAATTGGGAGTGTTTCCTTAATTTCTCTTTCAGATTTTTTGTCATTAGTGTATAGGAATGCAAGAGGTTTCTGTGCATTAATTTTGTATCCTGTTACTGTACCAAATTCATTGTTTAGCTCTAGTAGTTTTCTGGTAGCATCATTAGGATTCTCTATGTATAGTATCATGTCATCTGCAAA
>NC_041215.1:56188675-56219980 GCF_002837175.3 Physeter macrocephalus
TTCTCTGATTGCTGGGGCTAAAACTTCCAAAACTATGTTGAATAATAGTGGTGAGAGTGGACAACCTTGTCCTGTTCCTGATCTTACAGGAAATGGTTTCAGTTTTTCACCATTGAGAATGATGTTGTCTGTGGGTTTGTGATATATGGCCTTTATTATGTTGAGGCAAATTCCCTCTATGCCTGCTTTCTGGAGGGTTTTTATCATACATGAGTGTTGAATTTTGTCGAAAGCTTTTCTTTATCTATTGAGATGATCATATGGTTTTTATCCTTCAGTTTGTTAATATGGTTTATCACATTGATTGATTTGCGTATATTGGAGAATCCTTGCATTCCTGGGATAAACCCCACTTGATCATGTTGTATGATCCTTTTAGTGTGCTGTTGGATTCTGTTTGCTAGTATTTTGTTGAGGATTTTTGCCTCTATGTTCATCAGAGATAGTGGCCTGTAGTTTGCTTTTTTTGTGACATCTTTGTCTGGTTTTGGTATCAGGGTGATGGTGGCCTCCTAGAATGAGTTTGGGAGTGTTCCTCCCTCTGCTATATTTGGAAGAGACTGAGAAGGATAGGTCTTAGCTCTTCTCTAAATGTTTAATAGAATTCACCTCTGAAGCCATCTGGTCCTGGGATTCTGTTTCTTGGAAGATTTTTAATCACAGTTTCCTTTTCAGTGCTTGTGATTGGTCTGTTTATATTTTCTGTTTCTTGCTCGTTCAGTCTTGGAAGGTTGTGCTTTTCTAAGAATTTGTCCATTTCTTCCAGGTTGTCCATTTTATTGGCATAGAGTTGCTCGTAGTAGTCTCTTAGGATGCTTTGTATTTTTGTGGTGTTTTTTGATTTCCTCTTTGATTTCTTCAGTGATCTCTTGGTTATTTAGTAGTGTATTGTTTAGCCTCCATGTGTTTGTATTTTTTACAGTTTTTTTTTTCCTGTAATTGGTATCTAGTCTCCTAGCATTGTGGTTGAAAAGATACTTGATATGGTTTCAATTTTCTTAAATTTACCAAGGCTTGATTTGTGACCCAAGATATGATCTATCCTGGAGAATGTTCCTGAGCACTTGAGAAGGAAGTGTATAGTGTTGTTTTTGGTTGGAATGTCCTATAAATATCAATTAAGTCCATCTTGTTTAATGTGTCATTTAAAGCTTGCGTTTATTTATTTATTTTCGTTTTGGATGATATGTCCATTGGTGAAGATGGGGTGTTAAATTCCCCTACTATGATTGTGTTACTGTTGATTTCCTCTCCTATGGCTGTTAGCATTTGCGTTATGTATTGAGGTGCTTCCATGTTGGGTGCATAATTATTTACAATTGCTATATCTTCTTCTTGGATTGATCCATTGATCATTATGTAGTGTCTTTATTGGTCTCTTGTAATAGTCTTTATTTTAAAGTCTATTCTGTCTTAGAATTGCCACTCCAGCTTTCTTTTGATTTCCATTTGCATGGGATATCTTTTTCCATACCCTCACTTTCATTCTGTACATGTCCCTAGTTCTGAAGTGGGTGTCTTGTCAGCAGCATATATACTGGTCTTGTTTTTGTAGTTGGTCAGCCAGTCTGTGTCTTTTGGTTGGAGCATTTAATCCATATACATTTAGGGTAATTATCAATATGTATGTTCCTGTTACCAATTTCTTAATTGTTTTGGGTTTGTTATTGTAGGTCTTTTCCTTCTCTTGTGTTTCCTGCCCAGAGAAATTCCTTTAGCATTTGTTGTAAAGCTGGTTTGGGGGTGCTGAATTTTCTCAGCTTTTTCTTGTCTGTAAAGGTTTTAATTTCTCTGTCAAATCTGAATGAGCTTCTTGCTGGGTTAGTAATCTTTGTTGTAGGTTTTTCCCTTTCAACACTTTATATATGTCCTGCCACTCCCTTCTGGCTTACAGAGTTTCTGCTGAACAATCAGCTGTTAATCTCATGGAGATTCCCTTGTATGTTATTTGTTGCTTTTCCCTTGCTGCTTTAAATATTTTTGCTTGTATTTAATTCTTATAGTTTGATTAATATATGTCTTATTGTGTTTCTCCTTGGATTTATCCTGTATGGGACTCTCAGTGCTTCCTGGACTTGATTGACTATTTCCTTTCCCATATTAGGGAAGTTTTCAACTATAATCCCTTTAAATATTTTTTCAGTCCCTTGCTTTTTCTCTTCTTCTTCTGGGACCTCTATAATTCGAATGTTTGTGCCTTTAATGTTGTCCCAGAGGTCTCTGAGATTGTCCTTAATTCTTTTAATTCTTTATTCTCCTCTGTGGTAGTTATTTCCACTGTTTTATCTTCCTGGTCACTTATCCGTTCTTCTGCCTCAGTTTTTGTGCTATTGATTCCTTCTAGAGAATTTTAAATTTCGTTTATTGTGTTTTTCATCATTGTTTGTTCGCTCTTTAGTTCTTCTAGGTCCTTGTTAAACATTTCTTATATTTTCTACATTCTGTTTCCAAGATTTTAGATTATCTTTATCATTACTCCGAATTCTTTTTCAGGTAGACTTCCTATTTCCTCTTCATTTGTTTGGTCTGGTGGGTTTTTACCTTACTCCTTCATCTGCTGTGTATTTTTCTGTCTTCTCATTTTGCTTAATTTACTGTGTTTGGGGTCTCCTTTTCACAGGCTGCAGGTTCGTAGTTCCCGTTGTTTTTGGTGTCCGCCTGCAGTTCATAATGTTGATTTACTGGGTTGTGCCTCCTGGTGGAGGGGACTGGTCCCTGGGTTCTGATGGCTGAGGCTGGATCTTGTCTTTCTGGTGGGCCAGACCATGTCTGGTGGTGTGTTTTGGGGTGTCTGTGAACTTATGATTTTAGGCACAGTCTCTGCTAATGGGTGGGGTTGTGTTCCTGTCTTGCTAGTTGTTTGACATGGGGTGTACTGCACTGGAGCTTGCTGGTTGTTGAGTGGAGCTGGGTCTTAGCATTGAGATGGAGATCTCTGTGAGACGTCTCGCCAATTGATATTATAAGGGGCTGGGCGTTCTCTGGTGGGCCAGTGTCCTGAACTCAGCTCTCCCATCTCAGAGGCTCAGGCCTGACATCTGCCTGTAGCACCAAGACCCTGTCAGCCACACAGCCAGGTATGTGGCGATTTTCTTGCCTTTTTGGAAGTCTGAGGTTTTCTGCCAGTGTTCAGTTGGTGTTCTGTAGGAGTTGTTCCACATATAGACGTATTTTTGATGTGTTTGTGGGGAGGAAGGTGATCTCTACGTCTTATTCCTCTGCCATCTTCAGATGGATGAATCTTATTCGCAGTTTCAGTGCTTACAAGTTTACATCCTCCAAGTCCAGCAAAAATCAATTTCAGTGGAAACCCACTACACCATCGCTTAGGATTATTTTCTGTTGTATGAAACTCTTCTTGTGCAGGTTTTTTGGGACTGCTGCATAGAGCCTACTTCCATCTCAGTGGAAATCCCATTCTAGACTGTCTTGTGACTCACATCACAGACCTCTGACTTCTCCTAGAAAGCATTTAAAAAATAGCCTGGGTGAGATCACCTAGGGAGTAAGTATAGATGGAGAATGAAAGAGGGCTGAAGACTGGGGTTATCCAACATTTAGATGTCAGGAAGATGAAGAACCATTAAAGGAGATCGAGAAGGAATGGCCAAAGAGGCAGGGTGATGTCTGTGAGAGTGAAGTCCTAGGAGCCATGAGAAGAAAGTGTTTCAAGAAAGAGAACACAGTATACTCTGTCAATCTGTATTCAAAGTTGAGGAAAATGAAGCCTTAGAATTGACTTTGGGATTTGGCAATGTGGAGGACATTGGTGACTTGGATAAGTTCAGTCTTGTTGAAGCAGTGGGAATTAAAGTCTGATTGGAGTTATCTCAAGAGAGATTGGAGGAGAGTAAGTGGCAAACACGAGTGTTGATGGTCTTTGTAATCATGTTGTAAAATGCAACACAGGAATGGAGTGTAAGCAGATACATATGCCTAACATGATGAGATGTTTTAAAGGAGAAACATGAAAGAGTTCCCTTTGGTTACCTCTGGGAGAGATTGAGTGGACCTGGGTATAGAGGAGATAGAGAAAAATTTTGCTTTCTCCTTTATAATTCTATTACTGTTTGATATTTCCCCCCCATCAAGCTTGTGTTGCTCTTATTAAGCAATCTTCACAAGGTGTATGTTAATATGTAAAAATACGTATAAAATATGGTATATATAATACGATTAGGTTAAACAGAAAACTGCAGAGAAAAAAACAAGAAAAAGCATAAAGTATTAATAATATTATGTAGTATAAATTGAATGAACTTTGGAATCTGGAAGTACTTGGGACTGAAATCTGCCTCCCATACAAATCGCTTAATGTCTCTTAGCCTTGATTTTCTTATTTGTAATATGTGTATAAAAATACTACCATCTTCAAGAAGGAAGTTTATAGTGATAATAAGCCCACCTCCGGAAAGAAAGATCTCAACCTAAGCTTATCCATAAAGGAACTAGAAAAAGAAGAACAAACAGAGCCCAAAGTTAGTAGAAGGATAGAAATAATAAAGATCAGAGCAGAAATAAAAAGAGACTAAAGGATCATAAGAAATTACTATGAGCACTTATATGCCAATAACATGGACAGCTTAGAAGAAGTGGACAAATTCCTAGAAACGTACAATCTTCCAAGACTGAATCAGGAGTAACTAGAACATATGAACAGATCAATTAACCATCAGTAATGAAGTTGAATCAGTAGTAAAAAACTCCCAACAAACCAAAGTATAGGACCCGGCAGCTTCACAGGTGAATTCTACCAAACATAGAAAAGTGTTAACACCTATCCTTCTGAAACTATTCCCAAAAAATTGCAGAGGAAGGAACATTTCCAACTCATTCTGTGAGGCCAGCATCGCCCTAATACCAAAACCAGATAATGATCTCACAAAAAAAGAAAATTACAGGCCAATATCGCTGATGAACATAGATGAAAAAATTCTCAACAAAATATTAGCTAATAGAGTTCAACAATATGTTAGAAGGATTATACAGGCTGCCACTGCTGCCTGAGCAGCTGAACCAAATGTTTATAATTTAATTGAAGACTCAGGAGCTACATTTGGAGAGAGCAGCCAATATAGTGGAGTAGAAAGACCCGGAGCTCACCTCCTCTCACAAGCACCCCAAAATCACAGCTATCTGCAGGACAACTATTGATGAAAAAGACTGGAACCTACCAGAAAAGATCTTCTACAACTAAAGACATAAAGAAGGAACCACACCGAGATGGGTAGGAGGGGAGGACTCACAATATAATCAACTCCCATACTCCCCCACTAGTTGGCAACCCACAAACCAGAGAATAATTCTATTGCAGTGATTTCTCCCACAAGAGTGAGACCTCTGGGCCCCATGTCAGGCTTCTCAGCCTAGGAGTCCAGCACCGGGAAGATGAGCCCCCAGAGCATTCAGCTTTGAAGGCCAGTAGGGCTTAATTTTAGGAGCCTCACAAAAGTGGGGGAGATAGAGACTTCACTCCTAAGGAGTGCATACAAAATCTCATAAACATTTGGACCCAGGACAAAAGCAGTAATTTGATAGAATCCTGGGCCAGACCTACTTTGCTGGTCTTGGAGAGTCTTCTGGAGAAATGGGGGCGGGGGCAGCTGTGGCTCACCCTGGGGACATAGACATTGGTGGCAGACAGATTTAGGAATATTCAACCTCATGAACATTGCTGCTGGCAGCCAACATCTTGGCTCATTAGCACCAAGACATGGCCCCACCCAATAGCCTGTGGGAGCCAGTGCTGGGATGCCTCAGGCCAAACAACTAACTGGACAGGGACACAGCCCCACCCATCAGTAGACTGCCTAAAGACTTCCTCAGCCCACAGCTGCCTATAGGCACACCCCTAGACATGGTCTTGCCCACCAGAGGGCCAGGACCCAGCACTACCCACCAGTGGGCAGGCACTGGCCCTTCCCACAGGAAGCTTGCACTAGCCTCTAGACCTACCTCACCAACCGGGGGCCAGACACCAGAAGCAAGAAAAGTACAATCCCACAGCCTGTGGAACAAGTTCACCAACACAGGCCAGACCCCATCCTGGGACAAGCTGGGCCCTGGCCCTGTGCACTAGGAGGCCAACAGAACCTTCGGAAAACCCTGGATCCCATACCCAACTGTGTCAGGAACTGCACTCCCCTCTTTACCGCCTGTACAAATGATCTGAAATGAGCTCTGGGATCCCTGGGGACTGCAGCCAGACTCTGGGACCTAGCTCTGCCTGCCAGTAGTTCACGACTAACCCCAGGATCTGGCTTCACCCACCAGTGGGTGGGCAACAGCCCAAGTCTTCTGGACTCTGATTTCACCCAGAAGTGAGCCAGCACTAACCCTTGGGCCTTCTAGGGTTCTGCAAACCAGCTGCCTCATGACCAGGCCCCACTAAATAGCAGCCAGCAGCATCTGCACAAGGCAGGGCCTGGCAACCAACTGGACTAGGGGCCAACCAGACCTACTAGGCCACTCACGTAGTTAGCCTGCCACAACAGAAGGACCCATGCAGCCCTCTTATGGGGAATCCCTAGAGCATATAGCTTGTGTGACAAGAGGGGAGTGCACTGCTGAGATGCATAAGACATCTCCTACAGAAGCCCACTTCTCCAAGGTCGAGAAATGTAACTAATTTACATAAACGTACAAATAGCAACTTAGACAAAATGAGGCAGCAGAGGAACTTGTTCCAGATGAAGGAACAAGATAAAACCCCACAAGAAGAACTAAGTGAAATGGAGATAGGCAATCTACCTGAAAAAGAGCTCTGAGTAATGATAGTAAAGAAGATCAAAGAATTCAGGAGGAGAATGGATGCAGAGTGAGAAGTTAGAAATTTTTTAAAAAGAGTTAAAAAATATAAAGAACAACCAAACAGGGTTGAAGAATACAATAACTGAAATGAAAAACATACTCGAAGGAATCAACAGTAGACGAAATGATACAGAAGAATGGATCAGTGAGCTGAAAGACAGTAGTGGAAATCACTGCTGCTGAACAGAAAAAAGAAAACAATGAAAAGAAATGAAGACAGTTTGAAACCTTTGGGACAATGTCAAACACACAAATATTCATGTTATAGGGGTCCCAGAAGTATAAGAGAGAGAGAAAGGGACTGAGAAAATAGTTGAAGAGATAATAGCTGAAAACTGCCCTAACCTGCGAAATGAAACAGTCAACTAAGTCCAGGAAATGCAGAGTCCCATACAGGATTAACCCAAAGAGGAACACACCAAAACATATTATAATCAAAATGAGAAAAATTAAGGAGAGAATTTTAAAAGCAGCAAGGGAAAAGCAACAAATAACATACAAAGGAACTCCCATAAGGCTATCAGCTGACTTTTCAGCAGAAACTCTGCAGTCCAGAAGGGAGTGGCATGATATATTTAAAGTAATGGAAGGGAAAAACCTACAACCAAGAATACTCTACCCAGCAAGCTCTCACTCAGATTTGATGGATAAATCAAAAGCTTTACAGACAAGCAAAAGCTAAAAGAATTCAGCACCATCAAATGAGCATTAGAATAAATGTTAAAGGAACTTCTCTAGGAGAAAAGAAAAGGCCACAACTAGACACAAGAAAATTATAAAATGAAAAAGTTTATCAGTTAAGGCAAATCTACCTTTACTGTAGATTTGCCTTTACTGATCCACACCTAAAGCCTAGTAGGGAGGTTAAAAGATAAAAGTAGTAAAATCATCTATATTCACAATAAGCAGTTAGGGGATACACAGAGCAATCAGATGTGAAATATAACACCAAAACAGTAATGGTGAAGGGAGGAAGCCTCAACAAAATACTAGCAAACCTACTCCAGCAATACATTAAAAGGATCATACACCATGATCAAGTGGGATTTACCCCAGGGATGCAAGGATTTTTCAATAACTGCAAATCAATCCATGTGATATACCATATTAAAAAATGGAAGAATAAAGACCATATGATCATCTCAGTAGATGCAGAAAAAGCTTTTCATAAAATTCAACATCCATTTATGATAAAAACTCTCCAGGAAGTGGGCATAGAGGGAACATACCTCAACATAATAAAGGACAAATATGGCAAACCCACAATGAGCATCATACTCAATGGTGAAAAGCTGAAAGCGTTTCCTCTAAGATCAGGAAAAATACAAAGATGCCCACTCCTGCCACTTTTATTTAACATAGTTTTGGATGTCCTAGCCACAGCAGTCAAAGAAGAATCCAAAGGAATCCAAATTGGAAAGGAAGAAGTAAAACTGTCACTGTATGCAGATGGCATGATACTATACATAGAAAATCCTAACGATGCCACCAGGAAACTACTAGAGCTAATCAATGAATTCAATAAGCTTGCAGGATACAAAATTACAAAATACAAAATCTGTTGCATTTATATACACTAACAACAAACTATCAGAATGGGAAATTAAGGAAACAATCCCATTTACCATCCCATCAAAAAGAATAAAATACCTAGGAATAAACCTACCTAAGGAGCCAAGGGACCTGTACTCCAAAAACAATAGGATGCTGTGAAAGAAATTGAAGACCACACAAACAGATGGAAAGATATACTATGTTCTTGGATTGGAAGAATAAAATTGTTTAAATGACTATACTGCCCAAGGCACTCTACAGACTCAATGCAATTCTTATCACATTATCAGTGGCATTTCTAACAGAACTAAAACAAAATATATTAAAATTTGTATGGAAACACAAAAGACCCTGAATAGCTAAAACAGTTTTGAGAAAGAAGAATGGAGCTGGAAGAATCACGCTCCTTGACTTTGGACTATACTACAGAGCTATAGTAATCCAAACAGTATGGTTCTGGCACAAAAACAGAAATATAGATCAGTGGAACAGGATAGAGAGCCCAGAAATAAACCCATGGTCAATTAATCTACAACAAAGGAGGCAAGAATATACAATGGAGAAAAGACAGTCTCTTCAATAAGTGGTGCTGGGAAAACTGGACAACTACATGTAAAAGAATGAAATTAGAACATTCTCTTAACACCATATACAAAAATGAACTCAAAATTCATTAAAGACTTAAATATAAGACCAGATACTGTAAAACTCCTAGAGGAAAACATAGGCAGAACAGTCTGTGACATAAATTGCAGCAATATTCTTTTGGGTCTGTCTCCTAAATTAAAGGAGGTAAAAGCAAAAATAAATGGGACTGAACTATACTTAAAAGCTTTTGCACAGCAAAGGAAACCATAAACAAAATGAAAAGACAACCTACTGAATGGGAGAAAATCTTTGCAAATGATGTGACTGACAAGGACTTAATTTGTAAAATATACAAACAGCTCATACAGCTCAATGTCAAAAAGCAAACAACCCAGTCAAAAAATGGACAAAAGACCTAAATAGGCATTTCTCCAATATGACATAGAGATGGCCAAAAGTCACTTGAATAGATGCTCAACAATTTTAATTATTGAAGAAATGCAAATCAAATCACCTCATACTAGTCAGAATGGCCATAATCAAAAAGTCTACAAATAATAAACACAGATGAGAGTATGGAGAAAAGGGAATCCTCCTACACTGTTGGTGAGAATGTAAACTGGTGCAGCCACTATTGGAAAACATTATGGAGTTTCCTTAAAAAACTAAAAATAGAGTTACCATATGATCCAGTAATTCCATTCCTGGGCATATGTTCAGAAAAGATGAAAGCTTTAGGATACATGCACCCCAGTGTTCATAGCAGCACTGTTTACGATAGCCCAGACATGGAAGCAACCTAAATGTTCATCAACAGATGAATGTATAAAGATGTGGTGTATATATACCATGGCATATTACTCAGCCATAAAAAAGAATGAAATATGCCATTTGCAGCAACGTGAAGGGACTTAGAGATTATCATATTAAGTGAAGTCAGAGAAAGACAAATATCATGGTGTCACTTATGTGGAATCCAAAGTATGATACAAATGAGCTTATTTACAAAACAGAAATAGACTCACAGACATAGAAAACAAAGTTATGGTTACCGAAGTGGAAAGGGGTGTAGGGATAAGTTAGGAGTTTGGATACACACTACTATATATCAAATAGATAAACAGCAAGGACCTACTGCTGTTATATATAGGATGGTTCAGTATTCACAAATCAATGTGATACCCCACATTAACAAATAGAAGAATAAAAATCATATGATCATCTCAATAGATGAAGAAAAACTTTTGACAAAATTCAACATCCATTTATGATAAAAACTGTCAACAGAGTGGGTATAAGAGGAGACCTATCTCACATAATAAAGGCCATTTATGATAGACCCACAAGTAACATCATGCTGAATGGTAAAAAGCTGAAAGCATTTTCTCTAAGATCAGGAAGAAGACAAGGATACCTGCTCTCACCACTTTTATTCAACATAGTACTGGAAGTCCTAGGTATAGCAATTAGACAAGAAAAATAAAAGAAATACAAATTGGAAAGGAAGAAGTAAAACTGTCACTGTTTGTGGATGATATGGTACTACACATAGAAAATCCTAAAGATGCCACCAAAAAACTACTAGAAGTCATCAAAAAATTCAGTAAAGTTTCAGGCTACAAAATTAATATACAGAAACCTGTTGAATTTCTATACACTAACAACAAACTATTAAACAGAGAAAGTAAGAAAGCAATTCCATTTACCATTACATCAAAAGTAATAAAATGCCTAGGAGTAACTCTAAGGAAATAAAAGACCTATACTCAGAAAACTGTAAGACACTGATGAAAGAAACTGAAGACAATACAAACAGATGGAAAGATATACTGTGTTCATGGATTGGAAGAATTAATATTGTTAAAATAACCACATTGCCCAAGGCAATTTACAGATTTAATGCAATTCATATCAAAATACCAATGGCATTTTTTATAGAACTAGAACAAATAATTCTACAATTTGTATGGAAACACAAAACACCCCAAATAGCCAAAACAATCTTAAAAAGAACAAAATTGGAGGTTTCACACGCTCTGATTTCAGACTATACTACAAAGCTTCAATAATCCAAACAGTATGATACTGCCACAGAAATAGACTTATAGATCAGTGGAACAGAATAGAGAGCCCAGAAATGAACCCTCATTTATATGGGCAATATATGACAAAGGCAGCAAGAATATACAATATTGAAAAGATAGCCTCTTTAATAAATTTTGTTGGGGAAACTGGACACTACATGAAAAGGAATCAAACTGTACTACTTTCTTACACCATAAACAAAAATAAACTCAAAATGGATTAACTAATATAAGGCCTGCAATCATAAAAGTTCTCGAAGAAAACATAGGTAGTACCCTCTTTGACATCAGTCTTAGCAATATATTTTAATACACATCTCCTTAGGCAAGGGAAATAAAATCAAAATTAAGTGAATGGGGCTACATCAAACTCAAAAGCTTTTGCACAGCGAAGGAAGCTGTCAACAAAATGAAAAGGCTTTCTACTGAATGAGAGAAGATTTTTTCAAATGATATATCCAATAAAGAGTTAATACACAAAATATACACAAAACTCATACAACTCAACATCAAGGAAAAAAAAAACCTATTGAATCATGGGCAGACTACCTGAATAGACATTTTTCCAAAGAATACCTACAGACAGCCAACAGGCACATGAGAAGATGCTTTTCATCACTAATCATCAGGGAAATGCAAATCAAAACCACAATGAGATGTCACTTCACACCTGTCAAAAAGCCTGTGTGCCCTAGAGTCCGTGCTCTCAAACGAGAAGCCACTGCAGTGAGAAGCCTGCGCACCACAGCGAAGAGTAGCTCCCGCTTGCTGCAACTAGAGGAAGTCCGCATGTAGC
This sequence comes from Physeter macrocephalus, assembly GCF_002837175.3. Classification (NCBI taxonomy): domain Eukaryota; kingdom Metazoa; phylum Chordata; class Mammalia; order Artiodactyla; family Physeteridae; genus Physeter; species Physeter macrocephalus. The sequence continues at coordinate 56,200,508 of NC_041215.1, forward strand.
AATGAGACCCAACACAGCCAAAAAAAACCAAAACAAAACAAAATACAAGTGTTAGTGTGAAACTTAAATGGAATAGCGTATGTTAAGTGCCTGAAATTGTAGGTTCATAGTCCATTATTATTATTCCTCTTAACTTTTCATGTTTTCCAATGTTTTAAAAGGGACAAAATATTCACATATTACTTGTGTCATTAAAAGTTAGAACTGCTGGAAACAGACTGGAGCAACAGACCAGAGGCTTGTAAAGAGGGTGGTGTTTGTCCTGGTGTCATTATTTAGAGTCCCCTTTCACTTTCAGAAGTGTCCCAGTGTGGACGATAAATTATATGATCCCCTTATTTGAGGGATATGGAACCTTTCAGTGTTTTCACAGGACTCTATAGTGCTCTTGGATGGTTTTGCATAAAGATTTGTATATTAGGTTGGGGAATAGGATGGTGGTCCAATGAGATTAAAAGGATATCAAGGTCAACTTCCAGATTTAAATTCTGCCATGAAGTTAAGATAAATAACATTTGGGATGGAAAGACCCCCACAGTGAAGTTTTCTGTCCTGGTTAGGTGGGCATTGTAAGTATAGGCCAGGGGGAGCAATATTAAGTAAAATATGTTGCAAACTCTAAGACTCTATTCAAGTATAGAGTCTTTTCATGTGTATTATCTCATTTGAATCTCAACATATTCTCTAGTGTTTTTTTTTCTTTAATACATATGGAAATAGCTAGTAACTGATCTGGGAATAAAACTATCTCCTCATGCTCTTTACATTATAACATACATCTGGGAGTCTTCTCCACTCTTGGGGTAGGGATTTTTCTGACTAGGACAAAAAGTGAGTTTAGGTGGCTTCCTGGAGTGAACTTCACGGTTACTTTTTTAGGAGACCAAGTTAGTTTTACTATATAATGTGTTGTTGCTACATAAGGCATTGAGAAGCTGTAGAGTTTTGTCCATTTTCAAGATGGAATAGTAACTGGTTGACTACTGTCAGATTTGGATATGTGCCATTTTTCTCGATGTTGGAAATTTGATTCCTTTCTCTTTCCCTCAGAAAGTCCAGTAAAGCAAAGGGAAGGAAAGCTGTGGACAGAATAGTTAAAAGAGCTTCAAGGGGCTGACCTGATAGCATTTGAGGCTCTTGCTTAGTACTTCACTCACATACCAACTTCTAAATCAAAGATTACAGTACGGAACTTAAGAATTGAAAGAAAAAAATAACAGCTTATGGCTAATTGCTCTTTCAATTCTTTTTCTGAATATATGGTCTTTGGAGAAAAGTCTTATTATAAGTAATTCTTTTATCTTAATGCCAGGTGATATTTCATTTTGCTCTAGGAATCCAGGGTTTGGCTATGTATTTCTTTTTGAAAAATGTTAGCATTTTGTGCTGCTGAATTAAGTAATTACTTAAAGATAAAGAAAAACCCCCAAATCGCTCTTCCCTGCTGTCCTAAAACCATATCAAGACCCCCACATAGCTGAGAGAAGGAAACTGTACCTTAAGGCTTAACACAGAAGTCATCAAGGCTGTTCTCTGTTAAAGTTCAGCTGTCAGCAGCCTGGAAATTAGGACTATAGGGAATGTTGAAATTTAAAGTTTATGTTTAACATGAAGGGAGTTCACACAGTGCTATTCTGAGGGCTAATCTTTAGTGACAGATGCAGAGAAAGGAGCCTGAAGTGTTATTAGGAAAACCCAAGCCTTCCATCCTAAGTAAGCCCCGTTGACTTGCATTTTAGGTGTCATTCAAGAACATGTCTGAAGGGACTGATCCCAGCTATTTCAAAGGGCCATCTTTTGTGTAAGGTACTTAGAGAATCATGTAGTGTTGTACTCTGTGGTATATCTTACATATACCATAATGACCACAAATATCAGTGATGCTAATGATTTTTTTCCCCAAATTAAGCATGGACTTGTGGAAAGAAAGCTCATCCTGCTGGGAGGCAGTCCTTACTACAATGATTTAAATTATATATTACCACTAATTAGATAAGTTGTTTAAACTGTTACTTTATTTTACTATTTTTTTTTTGATGTGGACCATTTTTAAAGTCTTTATTGAATTTGTTACAATATTGCTTATTTTTTTTGTTTTTGATTTTTTTGGCCACAAGGCATGTGGGATCTTAGCTCCCCGACCAGGGATTGAACCGCAACCCCTGCATTGGAAGGTGAAGTCTTAACCACTGCACCACCAGGCAAGTTCCAAGTTGTTTAAAATTTCATTGTCCTAATTTTCACATCTGTAAATGGAGCTTCTAATAACTTCTCTCTCTCTACTTTGTTGGGATGTTTTCATGGTCAAAAGGATGATTAGATGTCAAATCCTTTGAGAAACTAGAATTCTGATTGTGGTATAATGCTTATATCACTTATAATGGTATAACAAATAATACTCATCTATATCTAGTTCATCTTCATGAAAAAAATTCCTTTTCCTGGCTCCCCTTGCAATTGGGCAGGTCCTGTGGCTCTTTCTGGCCAATGGGTTGTAGTTGAACATGAGTCAGTCCCCGACCAGGCTATTTAATTGCTGGCATGAGATCCTTTAGGGCTCTCTTCCCCTGCTGTGGTGATTGTGGAAATTTGTTTCCACATTTAGAGTTATCTGGAATGCTAAGACAACACATGGAAAACAGTTATCCGAGAGAGGTGCCTGGACCCATAGTGGGCTTTGAGTCAGCAAGAAATAGACTTATACTGTATCAGATCACTGAGATTGAGGGGTTGTTTGTTATGGCAGCATAACTTAGCCTATCCAGACTGCTCTAGATGTAAAGAAGTCAAATTATTACTGTTATTAATAGTCAGAAGTCTCCTAGATATCTCCTAAGATTTACCACTAGTTTGCTGGTGTGCCATTTTCTGACAGCTTAATGGATTTGAATCTGACTATTTTGACTCTCTTCCCATTCCCCTACCCCCAAGAATCTCTAATGCCCTTTTGAATGTAACCTGAAGGGACAAACTGTGTTGGCAGTCATAATGTACTGGCAGTTACAGCACAGAAGGAGTTAAGTTCAAGAAGTACTGTATCTGGTGTGTAATGGGTACTCCACAAACATTTACTGACAATAGGAAGAGAAATTCGGTGATGTGGCTGTTACCAGTGACTCACGTGGCAAAATCTAGTAGTCAACCTTCAGCTCTCATCTTACTTGACCTCACAAGTAGGGTTGGCACACTTGATCACTTTCTTTCTTGAAATCCTTTTTGATCCTGTCTTCCTGGACACCAGAATCTTCTAGGTTTTCCTCCTGTCCTAGTGGCCACTCCTTTGCTGAATCCTCCTCTTCCCTGTATCTAAATACTGGAGTGCCTTAGAGGTCAGTCTTTGGACCTCTAATCTTTTATTTGAATCTTCTCAGTCATACCTGCTTTCTGTTCTTTTGAGTGATTTCTTTTTATTGTTTTATGCATTATCTTTTCTAGAGAGGGTATTAACCCTCTGTCTGTCCTACATTGCTGATAATTTTCCTCATCTGTCATTAAATTTTACTTAGTTTTTCCATATAGGCATTTTACATTTTTATGTAATCAACTATGTCATTTTTTTGAGGCTTTTGAAGTTAGTGTGAGATTTTGGGGATTAGCTAATGATGTGTGATGTGATGATGCTTAAAATGTGAAAGTGGTGTCTGTTTTAAAGCCACTTTCCCCTGCATGGCAGGACCATGTTGTTCATCTACATGATCTTTGGATTATGTAACTATACGGTGAAGGGGTCAAGTTATGCCAATCCATATTCTTGCCAAATTACCCTTGTCACTGTAATAATAATCTACGGCAGTGTAACAAAGCACTCCAAAAATTAGTTACTTAAAACACCAACAATCATTTATTATCTCTCATGGTTTCTGTGCTTCAGGAATTCAGAGGTGTCTTGGCTGGGCAATTCTGGATCAGAGTTTCTCAGAACGGTGTAGTCTGATGTTGGCTAGGGCTGCAGTCATCTGAAGGCTTGACTGGTGCTGGAGGATTTATGTCTAAGGTGACTCACATGGCTGACAGTTGGTGCTGGCAAATTGGTCCCTTTCCATGTGGGTCTCTCATGGGACGACTTAAGTGTCCTCACAACACAGTGCTTGGCTTTGCCCAGAGCAAGTGATCCTAGAGACCAAGGCAGAAACTCCAATGTTTTTTATGACATAGCCTTAGGAGTCATATATCATCATTTTCACCTAATTCTACTGGTTGTATAATAAACCAGCCCTGGTTCAGTGTGTGTGTGTGTGTGTGTGTGTGTGTGTGTGTGTGTGTGTGTGTGTGTGTGTGTGTGTTGGGGGTAGGGGAGGGCACTGCTAAGGGTATGACTACCAGGAGGTGAGATCATCAGGGGCCATTGTGGAGGCTGGCTCCCACAGAACCAAAGAGTATTTTTTATTTGAGTATATACTTTTATTTATTAAAAATTTTTAAAAGTCTTTATTGAATTTGTTACAATATTGCTTCTGTTTTATGTTTTGGTTTTTTGGCCACAAGGCATGTGGGATCTTAGCCCCCTGAGCAGGGATCAAACCTGCACCCCTTGCACTGGAAGGAGAAGTCTTAACCTCTGGACCATCAGGGAAGTCCTGTACTCAAGTATATACCTTTAAACTTAGAATACTGGAATGCCAACTGATTAGTACTGGGGTTTATCCAAAGTACTGTTAACCTTACACTCAAATAGAAAAGAGATGGATGAGTTTTTGCAGACTGTTGGCTGGGATAGAGCCCTCCATACAGAAGGTGTCCGAGATTGCACTGATGTAGTTACTTCTGGTATACTTTCTGGGACTACTTTGTTATTCTTGATTTTCTACTTCCTCTATATTTCTCTGAATCCAAATATTTTGAAGAAAATAAATCAGGGGCAAGAAAATGTTTGACAGAGTAGAATAGCTGCTAATAACAAAGCAGCAACTTTTATTTATTGAGTGCCTGCTGTATGTCAGACTGTTTTTGTAAATTACATCTTATTTAGTCCTTCCGATAGCCATTGATGGAAGGTGATATTGTCCCCATTTTAAATATGACAAAACTGAAGCTCATAGTAATTCGTCCAAGGTCATGTAGTAGGTGGTTAAGCTGAGACTTGAACCCAGGTCTATCTCTCTGTAAAGGCTGTGGTTATTTTACTGCCTCTCACCGTATCCATTGACATAAACACATATGTACATAAAATGTTTCGGTATGAGAGAGCTGAAAAACTCTAGAGTTCTGTGTTATCTGGAAGGATTTGTCAAAGGTAAAAGATCTAGGAAAATGTAATTCCAGATACAAAAGCACTTAGGAAATGAAAAGTGCTTTATAAATGTAAGGTGGCAGTGTTATTAATATTATTCAGCTCAGAGAAATAAGAAAATGAATCATGTATAATTTCTCTATTTCTTCTTCAGTGAAATTATAGCAGAACACCTGCCCATTAATCCTTACCCTGTTAAAACAATAACTGCCTATGCAGGTAATACATTGGAATTAATGTGTAATTAAAGAAAATTATCATCCACTCGGCTATGAAAGAGGAATGGCAATATTTCAAGTTAATATATATTCTAGACTGATAAATGTTTTAGATTAGGAAACTCTGCGAAAATGTATAATTTAGGAAGATATCAAATCATCAGCTTAAAATTAAAGCATAAAGAGCTTTATGCCTGTAAAAGCATTTTGTTGTAATGTTGATATGGTGTCATGTTTGTCTCCAGTACAAAGACATTGTCTTTTTGACAACCGCTGTTTAATGAAAATAAGCCTTGGGAATGGGGAAAGCATGTTTCTCTTGGATTTCCCCTCTTTTGACATGTTTGTTGGTGGTATGAACACATTAACAGTGAGCTGAGATGATAGTCTTCAGGGTGGGGGATAATATGCAGCCCTTATTACAGCACCTTGGCACCCCGCCCACAGACACCAGCAGCAAGAGCCCTGACTTCACTGTGAAAGAAGTTAGAAGAATGTGAAGAAGGTCACAGTCATCAATCTGTTATCACTCTGCTGGATAGAATCTCTTTAAGGAGGAGCATGAAACATATTTTAAAACCTCCAGTGAAGGCCCCCAGATGACGATGTTCATCTTACCACTTTCTAATGAAACTGCTCAGTCTCTGAAACAGAGCTCACAAGCCCTGCACCACAAAATTTGTCTAAGAAAATGCCTTCGTTTTAAATTGTCCCAGCTAGAGTCAGCATATACAGTCACTATATACAGGGAGGCAGGTACAGGAAAGCAAAAAAATATTTTTCAGTCCTGTTAGGTTTCATTATCTTTACATTCTTGTGAGTGGGTCAGTAGTCAATCCTACTGCAGAGGGAAAAAATGGAGACTGAAGTTAAATGTCTTGCTTAAGGCTGCTTATTGATTGGAGGGCAGGATATAGTCTGGAGGAGCCTTAATCTCCCAGAATGCACCTCTCCTATCCCTGGCTATAGCCATGAGTCTCTGAATATTATGCCCTTTGTTTTATTTCTTTTGTTTTATTTTTAAGGATATTTTAGAAAAGAAATAAATAGCAATTAGAATTTGAGTCATCCAACATGGGATTTAGTTTTGTGAACTTTTATCTAATGTTTAGGTGCATGTATATTTGTTCTTAAATAATTAAAATTCTAATGTATGTTCAGAATATGTTCAAATCTGTTTTACTTACTATTATTATTTGCTACTACAAAATCTTTTAATAACTTTTTTTTCAATTAAAAAAATTTTATTTATTTGTTTTGGGCTGCATCGTATCTTTGTTGCTGTGCACAGGCTTTCTCTAGTTGCGGTGAGCGGGGGCTACTCTTCGTAGCGGTGGAGTCAGCATATACAGTCACTATATACAGGGAGGCAGGTACAGGAAAGCAAAAAAATATTTTTCAGTCCTGTTAGGTTTCATTATCTTTACATTCTTGTGAGTGGGTCAGTAGTCAATCCTACTGCAGAGGGAAAAAATGGAGACTGAAGTTAAATGTCTTGCTTAAGGCTGCTTATTGATTGGAGGGCAGGATATAGTCTGGAGGAGCCTTAATCTCCCAGAATGCACCTCTCCTATCCCTGGCTATAGCCATGAGTCTCTGAATATTATGCCCTTTGTTTTATTTCTTTTGTTTTATTTTTAAGGATATTTTAGAAAAGAAATAAATAGCAATTAGAATTTGAGTCATCCAACATGGGATTTAGTTTTGTGAACTTTTATCTAATGTTTAGGTGCATGTATATTTGTTCTTAAATAATTAAAATTCTAATGTATGTTCAGAATATGTTCAAATCTGTTTTACTTACTATTATTATTTGCTACTACAAAATCTTTTAATAACTTTTTTTTCAATTAAAAAAATTTTATTTATTTGTTTTGGGCTGCATCGTATCTTTGTTGCTGTGCACAGGCTTTCTCTAGTTGCGGTGAGCGGGGGCTACTCTTCGTAGCGGTGCGCGGGGCTCTCATTGCAGTGGCTTCTCTTGCTGCAGAGCATGGACTCTAGGCGTGCGGCTTCAGTAGTTGTGGTTCGCGGGCTCTAGAGTGCAGGCTCGGTAGTTGCGGTGCGCGGGCTTAGTTGCTCCGCGGCACGTGGGATCTTCCCGGACCAGGGATCGAATCCATGTCCCCTGCATTGGCAGGCAGATTCTTAACCAGTGCACCACCTGGGAAGCCCCAAAATCTTAACTGTAATAATATTTCATGGTAACATCATAATCCATCATGTTCATATGTCATAATTTAACTATTCCATTACTGTTAGACCTCTAGTGTTGTTTCCAAAATTTCCTTTGCTATAGATGACAGTGTAACAAACTTTGTCTTGAATATATCTTTTTTCCCCCTAAATTATTGTTTTTCTTAAGCTGAAATTTTTACAATGGACTTAGAAGTTGAAGGCCAGTTGTACTGTTTATGGGATTATCTTCCTGATAGATGGTGAGTGCTTCTCTCATAGATGGTGTGATTTTTCTTTGCATTGTTAATTTTTGAGAGTCTAATCTGCACCTAGGAGTTCATACAGTACTGATTTGTCTGACCAAATTTGATGATTGTATCAGTAATGGTCCCAGCAGGACACACAGAATTCACCTCATTGGTTTGAATGAAGAGAATTAAGTGAAGGGCTACCCATAGAAGTGTGTGTGAGGTGAGAGAACAAACAAGGAACTACAACAGTGGGAGGCCATGGTCAGCCCTGGACTGAAGGGACAAGGGAAGGAAATAGTGTTTTGTGAGCACTTAGAGCTGCAGTGGAGGAAGCAAATGCCTGCTGGGTCTGTGGATGGATGCAGCTTCCACCAGTGATGATGAGCTGAAGCATGTGGGGAGTGGGAGAAAACACCCCAACTTCCCTTTCCCCCCTTGCTCTAATCTCCTATCAGGGCCTTCATTGACCAAACCCAACCAGAAGTCAACTGGCGCAGGAGCCTGGGTGATGCAGTCTACAGGGGTCACCCTCCCAGGCCACAGAACAGCACAGATGGTAGATCTCAGGCTGGTGGAGGTGAAGGTGCAAATGACTAAAAACTAACACAAAAATGGGAAGTTTGTTTCAATGACAGTACAGGGCCTGTTTTGTACAATCTCAAGTTTGGATGGTATTTCATATCTCTATATAGTCTCTGAGAAAGACCTTAGATACTGCATTTCCTTTATTATGAAAACTAGGTCACAGTGAGAGAGCAGGGGACTCAGAAAGGGCACTCAGGACTGGTGAGAACAAGTCATGTGTCTGCTGGGCTGTGTATTTGCTTCTTGGCAATCTTTGTAGTTGTCTTCTGTCAGCTCTGATTTTATCCTATATCCTAGCTGTTCCACATTTCCTCTAGCTCCTAACCTCACCCCACAGGGTTCTGATCCACGTATGTTCTTAGTTTCAAGGACACATTAAGGGCAGATTATTTGTAAGAACCTGGTCACAGCATTCCACAGGGCAGTTTCTCATATTGGGAGGTGAGTCTGAGCCTTTGTGGACTTCGGGGGTTTGTGATTCTTCTTTAGGAATTTTTAAATGTTGCTTTCATTTGGATGGCAGTAAAAATTTAATCTAGACATAGTCTGGATCTTTGGATAACTGTCTTATAACTGAGCACTGTGACATGATTTGTGTCTGTACCTGCATTTAGGTTTGTGGTTTGTGTTCAAATTAGTGTCAAGTCAAACCAGTTTAAATGTGGAGGGTTCTTAAGCCAGTTTAAATGTGGAGGGTTCTTAAGAAAAATCAGAGTAGAATTAATTTGATGCCAAAGCAGTATTTACTTTTAAAGACCAAATTGTGACAGAGCAGGCTGATGAAGAAAGGTTTCACAGTAGTTCCAGTAGGGAAAGTGGTGGGAGATTCCAGTCCTTACATTGAATGTGGAAGTAAATGCTTGCTGATCTCAAAAGGGCCCCATGCCATAGCAGTCAGTGACCAGTACCATATAAGTCTTCATTTGGGCAGCAATGTGGTTTCAGCAGAACATCATGTAGCATGTTTTATTCATGTTATTTGGATGCTATTGGTTTTATTTATTTATTTATTTTTATTGAAGTGTAGTTGATTTACAATGTTGTGTTAGTTTCTGGTGTACAGCAAAGTAATTCAGATATGTATATATATATATATATATTATTATTTTTCATGTTCTTTTCCATTATAGTTTATTACAAGATACTGAATATAGTTCCCTGTGCTATACAGTAGGTCTTTGTTGTTTGTCTATTTTATATATAGTAGTGTGTGTCTGTTAATCCCAAACTCCTGATTTATCCCTACCACCCTCCTTTCCCCTTTGGTAACCATAAGTTTGTTTTCTATGTCTGTGAGTCTCTCTGTTTTGTAAATAAGTTCATTTATATCATTGTTTTAGATTCCACATATAAGCGTTATCGTATATGTCTTTGCCTGACTTGCTTCACTTATTATGATAATCTCTAGGTCCATCTATGTTGCTGCAAATGGCATTATTTCATTCTTTTTTATGGCTGAGTAATATTCCAACATATATATCACATCTTTCTCCATCTGTCAACGGGCATTTAGGTAGCTTCCTTGTCTTGGCTATTGTAAATAGTGCTTGGGTGCTATTGGTTTTATAGTTCGGATTGTATTTAATTACACATGTGCTTTGGTTTGTATAGGTTAAGAGTGATACATCTAAGGATTTTGTACCTGGTTTTATTTTGGTTGTTTACTAAAAAACACACTAAAAACAATCGTTAACACTGGGGGATTTGAGGAAACATTTTTCTTTAAAAAGAGGGCAGTTCTTCACGTTTCTGCTGTAACCAAGTAGCATGGTGAAATCTTGTAAATATATGCTGACTGATTTTCTAAAGTATTGATTTCATTCGTTGAAAATATTAAAGAATATCTCTTTAATTCCTCACTGCCCTGCCCCTTCAATAATGTGGGGTTTGAATGCAGCACTTTTTTTTTTTTTTTTTTTTTTTTTGTGGTACGCGGGCCTCTCACTGTTGTGGCCTCTCCCGTTGCGGAGCACAGGCTCCGGACGCGCAGGCTCAGCGGCCATGGCTCACAGGCCCAGCCGCTCTGCGGCATGTGGGATCTTCCCGGACCGGGACACGAACCCGTGTCCCCTGCATTGGCAGGCGGACTCTCAACCACTGCGCCACCAGGGAAGCCCGAATGCAGCACTTTTTGAGGGATACCAGTACATAGTCCTCTTTGGGGCTGGGAGAAATACCTTGTAATTTCAGTGACAGTATTTTCACTGGGCGTTGTCTTCTCTGTGTGCATAGCAGATGATTTATATTAACACTCAAGGCAACTACATGCAAGTGGGAAAACCAGGAAATGGTATGTTTGGTATTAAGTACATAGGTCTGTCCTTTAGGCAGGGGTTATAAAACACATTGTGTAACTGAGGGATCATATGATACCATGAACAGGTGTGTATGCTGGAGTAGCCCGCTAGTCTCAGCTAAGCAACACCTTTTGTCCTTTGTAACTCTCGGGAGTAGAATCACTTCTCATGCTTCTGAAGTTGTGGTAACCGGGCAGTTATTAACTATTGTCACCACTCACTAATTCTTCTAATGGAGTTCATCAGAGGGAGAGATAATCTGAATAATAGATAGTTCATAAATAATTTGGAATGGCATTGAAATGAGTCCTGCAGTTTCTTCCTTATCTATTGACCTTTCTCCTTTTTGCTTTAGGAGTATGTGAAAGGGAACCTGCATTCTACAAGTTAGAGTTCCACTTACAGTCCTGTTCCTCCCCAATTGTCTTCCCACCTCCTCCCCATTTAAACCCCAATGCCCAAGTTATCAAGAACAGTGATGAAAAAATGACTGCAGGAAGCTTCTTTGGGTCATTTTCCTGGAGGCCAACACTAATACTGAAGAAGACCTGGACTCAGTAACCAAGTTGCAAGGCAGCCTTTGAAGAAGGAAGGTCTTTTAAAATTTTTTTTTGAAGAAGGAAGGTCTTGGCTATGATTTTTATTTTCCCGTGAGGAAAGTTGATGGGGGTTGATGATGAGGTCAGACTGCATCTAACAGAAACATTCCAGGAGGAAATTGGGCTTTCCCAGTCAAACATAAAGTTTTCATGTCATATCAGCTCCGTGCTTTGTGACCACCTAGTGGCATGGTATAGGGAGAGTGGGAGGGAGACGCAAGAGGGAGGGAATATGGGGATATATGTATACATATAACTGATTCACTTTGTTATACAGCAGAAACTAACACACCATTGTAAAGCAATTATACACCAATAAAGATGTTAAAAAAAGATATGGGCTAGAAGTAGAAAATTTGTCCAGTCTCTTCAGAGGATGCCCCAGTTCCTTGTCTCCTCTCAGTTACAGCTAACATGTGCCTAAGTATAGGCTGAGCCGTGAAACTACTTTTGGCTTATGAGGTATAATGGTGCCCTAATCACCTAGTGTTTCACCCACTAACTTATGATATTTTTTACTGTACTGATTACCCTGAGGTCATTGGTCAGGGTGTGTCTTCAAAATACAGTACTGCATAGTCAAATGACTATTTTTTAAGAGAAAAGTAGTACCTTAGTTTTGGGTGTTTAATTCCTTTAAGAGATATATGTTCATCTAACATATGCATTCAATTAATTTGTTAATTTAAAAGAAAAAGACATAACCCATTTTCCAAGTGGCTCTTTCCACTTGGATATGATACTGCCATCATTTGCTTCTTGCAGTGAGTTTTGTATCTTATTTTTCTTTTCTTTTTAAATTTTTATTTTTTATTGAAGTGTAGTTGATTTACAATGTTGTGTTAGTTTCTGGTGTACAGCAAAGTGATTCAGATATAGATGTAGATGTAGGTACAGATATATAGATATAGATATATTTCAGGTGTTTTTATATATATATATATATATATGTATTTTCAGATTCTTTTCCATTATAGATTGTTACATGATATTGAATATAGTTCCCTGTGCTATGCAATAGGACCTTGTAGGTCCTACAAGCTCCTAATTGATCCCACGCTCCAAATTGATCCCTCACTCCTCTTTCGCTTTTGATAACCACAAGTTTGTTTTTTATATCTGTGAGTCTGTTTCTGTTTTGTAAGTAAGTTTTTTTGTATTGTTTTGCTAAATTCCACCTCTAAGTGATACTTATGATATTTGTCTTTCTCTTTCTGACTTCAGTTAGTGTGATAATCTCTAGGTCCATCCATGTTGCTGCAAATGGCATTATTTCATTCTTTTTTATGGCGGAATAATATTCCATTGTATATACATATATACCACATTTTCCTTATCCATTCATCTGTCGATGGGCACTTAGTTCCTTCCACGTTTGGGCTATTGTAAATAGTGCTGCTATGAACATCAGGGTGCATGTATCTTTTCGAATTAGTTTTCTCCAGATATATGCCCAGGAGTGGGATGGCTGGATCATATGATAACTTTATTGTTAGCTTTTTAAGGAACCTCCATACTGTTCTCCATAGTGGCTGCACCAGTTTACATTCCTACCAACAGTGGAGAAAAGTTCCTTTTTTCCACACCCTCTCCAGCATTCATTATTTGTAGACTTTTAAAAAATTGAAGTATAGTTGATTTACAGTGTTTTGCTAATTTCTGCAGTACAGCAAAGTGACTCAGTTATACACATATATACATTCTTTTTTTATATTCTTTTCCATTATGTTTTATCCCAGGAGATTGGATTTAGTTCCCTGTGCTATACAGTAGGACCTTGTTGTTTATCCATTCTAAATGTAATAGTTTGTGCCTACCAACCCCAGACCCCCAGTCCATCCCCCCACCTTGGCAACCACAAGTCTGTTCTTTATGTCTGTGAGTCTGTTTCTGTTTTGTAGATACGTTCATTCATGCCATATTTTAGATTCCACATATAAGTGGTATCATAGGGTGTTTGTCTTTCTCTTTCTGACCTACTTCACTTAGTATGATAACTCTCTAGTTGCATCCATGTTGCTGCAAATGGTGTTATTTCATTTTTTTAAATGGCTGAGTAGCATTGCATTGTATTCATGTACCACATCTTCTTTATCCATTCATCTGTTGATGGGAATTTAGGCTGTTTCCATGTCTTGGCTATTGTGAATAGTGCCAAGTGTTCAATAATACGAACATAGGGATGCATGTATCTTTTAGAATTATAGTTTTGTCTGGTTATGTGCCCAGGAGTGGGATTCCTGGATCATACAGTAGTTCTTTTTTAGTTGTCTGAGTAACCTCCATACTGTTTTCCACAGTGGCTGCACTAACTTACATCCACACCTTCTCCAGCATTTCTTATTTGTAGACTCTTTGATGATGGCCATTCTGACTGGTGTGAGGTGACACCTCATTGTAGTTTTGATTTGCATTTCTCTAATAATTAGTGATATTGAGCATCTTTTCATGTGCCTATTGGCCAACTGTATGTCTTCTTTGGTGAAATGTCTGTTTAGGTCTTTTGCCCATTTTCTGACTGGGTTGTTTATTTTTTCATTATTGAGTTGTATGAGCTGTTTATATATTTTGGAAACTAATCTCTTGTCGGTCACATCATTTGCAAATATTTTCTCCCATTCCGTAGGTTGTCTTTTCATTTTCTTTATGGTTTCCTTTGCAGTGCAAAAGCTTATAAGTTTGTTTAGGTCTCATTTGTGGTTTTTTTTGTATTTTGGTGTGAGGTGACACCTCATTGTAGTTTTGATTTGCATTTCTCTAATAATTAGTGATATTGAGCATCTTTTCATGTGCCTATTGGCCAACTGTATGTCTTCTTTGGTGAAATGTCTGTTTAGGTCTTTTGCCCATTTTCTGACTGGGTTGTTTATTTTTTCATTATTGAGTTGTATGAGCTGTTTATATATTTTGGAAACTAATCTCTTGTCGGTCACATCATTTGCAAATATTTTCTCCCATTCCGTAGGTTGTCTTTTCATTTTCTTTATGGTTTCCTTTGCAGTGCAAAAGCTTATAAGTTTGTTTAGGTCTCATTTGTGGTTTTTTTTGTATTTATTTCTTTTGCCTTGGGAGACTGACCTAAGAAAATATTGCTATGATTTATGTCAGAGAATGTTTTGCCTATGTTCTCTTCCAGGAGTTTTATGGTGTCATTTCTTATACTTGAGTCTGTAAGCCATTTTGAGTTTATTTTTGTGTATGGTGTGAGGGAATGTTCTAACTTCATTGATTTACATGTGGCTGTCCAGCTTTCCCAACACCATTTGCTGAAGAGACAGTCTTTTCTTCATTGTCTATTCTTGCCTCCTTTGTTGAAGATTAATTGACTGTAGGTGTGTGGGTATATTTCTGGGCTCTCTCTTCTGTTCCACTGATCCATATGTCTGTATTTGTGCTATTACCACACCGTTTTGATTACTGTAGCTTTGTAGTATTGTCTGAGGTCAGGGAGGGTTATGCCTCCAGCTTTGTTCTTTTTCCTCAGGATTGCTTTGGCAGTTCTGGATCTTTTTTGGTTCCATATAAAATTTAAGATTATTTGTTCTAGTTCTGTGAAAAATGTCACGGTTAATTTGATAGGGATTTCATTTAATCTGTAGATTGCTTTGAGTAGCATGGCCATTTTGATTTGCACATGTTGAACCATCCTTGTGACCCTTACTCCGTTGCCCCACATTTTGTGATTTTCATGTTCTATTTTACATCTTTGTATTTATCCTTTTGCTGTTAATTGTAGTTACAGTCATTTTTACAAACTTTTTTGATGTTTTTAAAAAGATCTATGTACTGGTTTATTGAAGTGATCTACAGTTCTTTTATATTTTTGCTTTTCCTTTTGTGATTTTGTCTTTCCTATAGATTCTTGCTTTTCTCTTTAGGGAAGACCTTTCAATATTTCTTTTAGGATAGGTTTACTGTTGCTGTATTCTTTTAGTTTTTGCTTGTTTGAGAAATTTTTTATCTGTCCTATTTTAAATGATAATCTTGCAGGGTAGAGCATCCTAGGTTGTAGGTTTTTCCCTTTCAAGGCTTTGAATATATCTTGCCACTCCCTTCTGGCCTGCAATGTTTCTGTAGAGAATTCAGCTGATAGCCTTATGGGGGTTCACTTGTAACTATTTTTTTTTCTTGCTGCCTTTAGAATCCTGTCTTTAACTCTTGCCATTTAGCTATAATATGTCTTGGTGTAGGTCTGTTTGGGTTAATCTTGTTTGGGACCCTCTGGGCTTCCTGTACCTGGATACCTGTTGCCTTCTTTAGTTTTGAGATGTTTTCAGCCATAACTTCTTCAAATATATTTCTGATCCCCTTTTCTCTTTCTTCTCCTTCTGGGATCCCTATTATGCATAGACTAGAATGCTTTATATTATCGCAGAGTTCTTGTATATTGCCTTCATTTTTTAAAATTTGTTTTTCTCTCTGCTCTTCTGATTGGGTGACTTCCATTATTCTATCTTCCAGATCACTTATTCATTCTTCTGCAGTATTTAGTTGGCTGTTTATCGCCTTTAGCTTGGTTTTCATCTCGGCAATTGAGTTGTCTAATATTGATGAGCTCCTCTTTACAGTTTCTAATTCCTTGTTACAGTGATCTGTGTTTCTGTTGATAGCGTTTCTTAATTTTTTCAGTGTTTTTATTACCTCCTTTTTGAATTTGAGGCCTAGTAGAGTGGAGAGGTCTGTTTCTTTGTTTTTTCTTTCAGGGAATTCTCTTGTTCTTTGAATTGGGAGTGGTTCCTCTGCTTTTTCATTTTTCTTATATTTCTCTGGCTCTATGAATTTAGGGAAAAATAGTTATCTACTTTGGGTTTGAAGGGCTGTTTTTATGTGGGAATGTCCCTGTGTTACCTGCTTGAGTCCAATATTTTTGGTGCATGGGCTGTTTTTGGTATGGATGCTTGCCCTATCTTTCCTCAGGGTGTGCTGGCTGTTATCCTCTTGATGGGGGTATGATTGGTGTTGTGGTGACCAGAACCTGGACAGGATGTTGAGTGGGACCTCCTCTTTGTTCTTTGGTTGTCACTGCCCTGTTGGGGGCAGGGTCTGCTCCCCAGTTTTTGGAGTAGAAGACCCCAGATCTGGTACTAAGCTGTGGTTTGAGGTAGGCAGGAGTGGAGTGCTTCTGTTAGGAAAGGAGCAACTGAGTATTCCCACGCAGGAGCTGTCCCCTGGGACAGCTCTGTGGTGTCACCTGTCACCCATTGTGCACGCTCACAAAGTACACTGTGGTTGGCACTGCCCTCGACCCTGTCTCAGCCATCAGGATGGTGGCAGTTGGCCTGATGTCCCTCAGACACCATGCTCACAAAGCCATGGGCACAAATCTGCCAAAGTCCAGCACCCGGACCTGCCATGGTTGCCACCCGGACCCTCTGTGGAAGCACTGAGGATCGGTCCAGACTCCAGCCCTGCCTCTGCATGCCTGAGCCCAGAAAGCCTGCTGTTG
The DNA here is from genome assembly GCF_002837175.3 of Physeter macrocephalus. NCBI lineage: Eukaryota > Metazoa > Chordata > Mammalia > Artiodactyla > Physeteridae > Physeter > Physeter macrocephalus. The sequence continues at coordinate 56,217,312 of NC_041215.1, forward strand.
CTGAACCTGCTCCAGGCACAGGAGGGCCGATAATCCACTTGGATATCCAGCAGGTTCTGCACTCACAAAGCTGCTGGTGACGTAAATCTGCAGATGTCATGCAGCTGCTGGGAATCAGCTCAGATTTCAGCCCCACCTCTGCATGTGGTCAATCTGTTAGTGTGTGCATGCTTCCAGAGCTCGTATAGGCAGAGCCGTGTGTGGTGTAAGCACACCGAGAATGAGGCTGCTATAGTGGGGCAATGCCCCTCTTTCATGTGTGCATTGACAGTGGGGCTCCTGTGGTGGACATGGGCTCCATCCTGCGCCCACCCCCAGTTGCAGCCCGGACCACACTCCAGGTCCTTTGGGTTGTCTCCGTGCATCCAAATTGAGTCCTTTCTCTGGGTCTGTCTCCTGAAGCCTGAGCTTCAGCATCCAGCTGCCAGGCCACATCAGCAGGTGTATGTCTCTGCTGGTAAGTGCAGCAAGGTAGCCAGTACTGTCTGTGCTGGTCTCTCTCTGTTCTGCCTGCCGCAAGCCAGCTGGTGCACTCTCCTCCAAGCCTCTGAAGCTCCCTATCTGTCCCGGCTGATCTCCCAGCTGGTGAAGTGGGTTCGCAGTGTGAGGGAACCTTTCCTTCTTCACAGCTCCTTCCCACAGGCGCAGGTCCCGTCCCAATTCCTCCTTTTTAATCCCTTTCATTCTACCTGGTTACATAGAGATCTTTCTTGCAGCTTTGGTTGCATGAGATCTTGTGGCAGCATTCAGTAGGTACTCTGTGAGAACTGTTCAAGATGTAGATGTAATTTTGATGTATTTTTGGGAAGAGGTGAGTTCCATATCCTTCCATTCTGCCATCTTGATCTCCCAGGCAGTTTATTTTTCTTTTTATACCTGGCTACATTTACCATGTGATAAACTTTTCTGGAATTGAATTACATTTTCCAGATGACTTGACAGAGATATGGGTAGGTATGACATTTAGGGATGTACCTTCAGATAGCATTTGAAATCTCCTGAAAGGGAGTCTTAATTAGCAGAGCAAGTTATTTGGTTCACCTTATAGATCCAAATCATGGACTTCAGGGATATTTTCTGAAAACTGATTCCTTATCCTGGTTATCATCATTGGTATCGCATCTCCCTTCCTGTTACTGTTGAGCAGCTGCTGTAATTACATGAGTCTCCCAGGATGGAGAGTGGAGGTAGAAATGGATTTTATTCAGTGTTTATCAAGGCATTCTTTTTTTGTTTTTTTTTTTTTTTGGTGGTACGCGGGCCTCCGCAGGCTCAGCGGCCAGGGCTCCCGGGCCCAACTGCTCCGCGGCATGTGGGATCTTCCCGGACCGGGGCACGAACCCGTGTCCCCTGCATCGGCAGGCGGACTCTCAACCACTGCGCCACCAGGGAAGCCCTATCAAGGCATTCTTTAGTGTCTTGCGTCATCTGGATGGAGACCTTTGAAAGAAATAGGTAAGATACTCAGTGTTTCCAGTGAACAGTGGTAAGAGGGTCTTTGCATGTGAAACATTTCCTAAATTTTCTCATTTCAAAATAAGTCAGAAACAGAGCCATTTGTACTAACAAAATAGCAATAAGATGTGTTGTAGAAAGTTAAGGATCTGTTCATGCTCAGATGCTATGGACATGCCAGTGAAGGACACATCACTTGCCTTTTATTTTCTCTTGAGATGGCTTGACTTTTAACATTGCCTAGTTTTCTAATACCCTTGATTGTATATCAGAAGAAAATCTGATGAGAATTATATAGGCCACCTGCCTGAACCACACAAAAGAGAGGAAGGGAGAACTCACCTGGGGAATCTCATCTCTTTTCTGATGAAAAATGACTAATTTGTGATTGGTTGAAATGTTATGCTGAGTAAATAGCAAAGGGCATATGGGATTCTGGGGGCTATTGCATGCTTCCTGAAACTCAGCATATACCCTTCAAACACATGGAAGCCTCTTGGTTATCTGCTGGGGACATGCAAGACAAGAATGACCAAAATCCATATGTTTAAGAAGGTTCTTGAAAAAGCCATCTCCTCTAGACTTCTAAGACACTAATAAGAAAAGGAAAAAAAAAATCTAAGAGTTGTAGCATGTGAAATTACTTAGAGCATGAATGACTTTCTAAGCTTGAGAATATATAAAAAATAGCAAGCAGGATGTTTTATGGGAGCGTGTCCTGAAGGAATCAGGACAGGTGCCAGGCCTGGGCTACCCTCTGCATATACATCTATTTTGTACTTCTTTTAGGGAACCAACTCTCAGACTCTCTATCTGAAGTGTTCTCTGCGGGATGGATGCAGTTAACTCCTTCATATAGAGCTATAAATCACTAATAAATTCCATGGGTTTCCTCCTCCTGGTTTTTTACTGGAGGTAATATTTCAGTCAAGGGAATGCAGCTCCAATTGTGTGAGAGCCTGTGTACCCACTGGGTGGGGGAGATTACCTGTTGAAGGAGAAATGGGGAGTATGAAGTGCTTCATGGAGTTGCAAGGCTTTTCCTGTGATGTTGGCAGCTTCTGCAGCTGGTGGTGCTCATGTTGAAATAGATGAGACTCATGGTAGACTTCATGCAGGGTTTTTTTTTGTTTCCTTTTTTTTTTTTTTTTTTTTTTTTTGCGGTATGCGGGCCTCTCCCCGTTGTGGCCTCTCCCGCTGCGGGGCCCAGGCTC
>NC_041215.1:56220141-56273414 GCF_002837175.3 Physeter macrocephalus
CGGCCATGGCTCACGGGCCCAGCCGCTCCACGGCATGTGGGATCTTCCTGGACCGGGGCACGAACCCGTGCCCCCTGCATTGGCAGGCGGACTCCCAACCACTGCGCCACCAGGGAAGCCCCCCATCCAGGTTTTTTGATGGAGTTTTGTATCTCCAGAGCAGAGAACCTGTAGAATACTTCTCTGCAGCCTTCGTTTCTAATTCAATTCCTGGTGCAGGGTAGGAGCTCTATAAATATTGACTGTTAAATGAATGTCAGCTCGGGACCTACCAGGGGGCTAGGGTATCTGGGAAGGAGGAAGAAAGAGGTACTCAGACAGGTACCCGACTCGGAGGGCTAGCATGCTGAATACCAACATTGTATTTGCTCCTTGCTCTTTTCCCTCCTTGCTCTCTCTTTTGCCATGGTCCCAGTCCTTCTTGACATGGTTTTTCCTTTTGTGAACAAAGTGGCTTTTTGTTCTGGTTTGTTTTTTACTCCCCTGGAATTCCGCTTATGCTCCGTCCCAGGCCGTCACCTTTGATCTAGGAGCCTAGGTGCTGTGGGCCTTGTGCACAGATAATAGTGAATGCATCCCCCTCTTCTCTGTATTCCTTTGAAAAACCTATTGGACCAGGACCCCGAACAGAAACTCTTCTCCCTCCACATTTTAAGACGAGCCTTGCCTTTCTCTGCTTTGGGTTTTCCTAAGACATAGCCAGGAACTTTGCTCCATCTGTGGGACTCCTGCTGGAGACTTAGTTTGTGCTGCTCTGCTGATCTTTCCCCCAGCTCCTGCTTCTAAAATGGCAAATTTCCCGAGGTATTGCATTTGTATTGTTCTGCGGGGGGGAGGAAACCTTTACATACCTTTTTAAGACGAGGAGAAGGAGGAAAAGCCAACTGTTTTTAAAAAAATTTTTGTTGGAGTGTAGTTGCTTTACAGTGTTGTGTTAGTTTCTCCTGCAGCAGAGTGAATCAGCTATGCATATACATGTATCCCCTCTTTTTTTGATTTCCTTCCCAAGTGTTGTAATTTGGACATCAGAGTGGTTTGGCTTGTGTCCTGCAGCCATTCCATAATGAGTCTTTATTTAGGCAAACATCCACGGAGTGGTTAATCAAGGAGGGACGAAAGTTATTTTCATCCATCCTAGGTACCTGGCAAGTTCTTTTTTTACACCTGGAGGTAATACGTTCAAGGTGCTTGCTCAAAAAGCAAAGGTTTGAGACTTCCCTGGTGGCGCAGCAGTTAAGAATCCGCCTGCCAATGCAGGGGACACAGGTTCGAGCCCTGGTCCAGGAAGCTCCCACGTGCCGCGGAGCAAGTAAGCCCGCGCACCACAACTACTGAGACGGTGCTCTAGAGCCCGTGCTCCGCAACAAGAGAAGCCACCACAATGAGAAGCCCACGCACCTCAAGTAGAGAAAGCCCGTGCACAGCAACAAAGACCCAACACAGCCAATAAATAAATAAATAAATTTATTTTAAAAAAAAACAAACCAAAGGTTTCTACCTTGTGAAAAAGGGAGGGTGGCCTGGTCCCACTGAGTTACAGCAGGACTGCATTAAGTGACTCTCCATGATTGGGGAGAGGAGCTTTGCTTGTGTTCTTCCCTATTCCTGCCACTGCTGAAAATTTGCACCCACTCCATCTACAATTCCCTGGATTTTTCTACCTGGGGACAAGAGGACACTGTATGAATTCTGGGTCTTTCTTGCACCTGGTTTGTGTCTGGGAAAGGTTATTGAGCCTAAGGACCTCTTTAAGATTTGTCCGCTGCCAAAAGCCTCCTACTTAACTTTACAAGCCTTTTATCCTGAATGTCTACAACATCAGTCATAATGATACCGTTCCATGTTCATTTGCTTAGATATGCCACACTTCTGCTTGCCTTTGGCAACCCTCCTGGACTAGGCTGCTTTTGTTAATCACTTGGATGTTGTGAGTATTATGTTCACAGGTGGATGTAGAGAAGATATTTTGATTGAACTACAGATTCTCACCACACGAGCTACTCATGCTTAGCAAAAAAGGTATTAAACAGTTGTGATCTGGAGTTTCATTAATCTCGGGGATTATGGTGCTTGCACTTCAGTTACATACTGTGGTTTCTATATCTTCCCCTAATCATATCGACTTTTTATGAAAGAACTTTTGATACTAAGCTGTGTTCTGTAATGTTGCAACGTAGAGGTAGTTGTTGATCTTAATCTGAGGTGCTGAATTCATTTCATCTCACGTGCTTTTATGTTACAGCTTCCTTAATGTTGTCAACGGGAATGCACTTCAGAGGGCTCTCAGTCCTAATCTTGTGCTTCTGTTCACTGAAGATAAGCATAAATTGCTTTTTTTTAAATTGAAGTATAGTTGATTTACAATCAATGTTGTGTTAGTTTCTGGTGTACAGCAAAGTGATTTAGTTTTTTATACGTATATGCAATATATACACATATATATTTCATATTATTTTCCATTATGGTTTATCACAGGATATTGAATATAGTTCCCTGTGCTATACAGTAAGATGTTGTTTATCTATTTTATTTAATTAATTTACTTAAAAGCGATTGTTTATTTATTTATTGTTTTGGCTGTGTTGAGTCTTCACTGCTGCACATGGGTTTTCTCTAGTTGCAGCGAGCGGGGACTACTCTTCCTTGCGGTGCGTGGGCTTCTCATTGCCATGGCTTCTCTTGTTGAGGAGCACGGGCTCTAGGCACTCAGGCTTCAGTAGTTGTGGCATGTGGGCTCATTAGTTGTGGCTTGCAGGCTCTAGAGTGCAGTCTTTTAGTAGTTGTGGTGCACGAGCTTAGTTGCTCCGTGGCATGTGGGATCTTCCTGAATTAATTTACTTAAAAGCGATTGTTTATTTATTTATTGTTTTGGCTGTGTTGAGTCTTCACTGCTGCACATGGGTTTTCTCTAGTTGCAGCGAGCGGGGACTACTCTTCCTTGCGGTGCGTGGGCTTCTCATTGCCATGGCTTCTCTTGTTGAGGAGCACGGGCTCTAGGCACTCAGGCTTCAGTAGCTGTGGCATGTGGGCTCATTAGTTGTGGCTTGCAGGCTCTAGAGTGCAGTCTCAGTAGTTGTGGTGCACGAGCTTAGTTGCTCCGTGGCATGTGGGATCTTCCTGGACCAGGGCTCAAACCCATGTCCCCTGCATTGGCAGGTGGATTCTTAACTACTGCACCACCAGGGAAGTCCCTATCTATCTTATATATAGTAGTCTGTATCTGCTAATCCCAAACTCCTCATTTATCCCTCCCCCTCCTTTCCTCTTTGGTAACCATAGTTTGTTTCCTATGTCTGTGAGTCTGTTTCTGTTTTGTAAATATGTTCATTTGTATCATATTTTAGATTCCACATATAAGTGATATCATATGATATTTGTTTTTCTCTTTCTTACTTCACTTAGTATGATAATCTCTAGGTCCCTCCACATTTCTGTAAATGGCATTATTTCATTCTTTTTTAGGGCTGAGTAATATTCCATTGTATATATATGTGTGTATGTATACACACACACACACATACATTCTTTATCCATTCATCTGTTGATGGACATTTATGTTGCTTTCATGTCTGGGCTATTGTACATAGTGCTGCTATGAACATTAGTATGTACGTATCTTTTCAAATTAGAGTTTTCTCTGGATTTAAACCCAGGAGTGGGCTTGTTGGATCATGTGGCAACTCTATTTTTAGTTTTTTGAAGAACTTCCATACTGTTCTCCATAGTGGCTGTATCAATTTACATTCCCACCAACAGTGGGAAGGTTCCCTTTTCTCCATACCCTCTCCAGCATTTATTGTTTGTAGATTTTTTGATGATGGCCATTCTGGTGCAAGGTGATACCTCATTGTAGTTTTGATTTGCATTTCTCTAATAAGTAGTGAAGTTGAGCATCTTTTCATCTGTTATTGGCCATCTGTATGTCTTCTTTGGAGAAAGGTCTATTTAAGTCTTCTGTCCATTTTTTCAGTTTTTGACTGGGTTGGTTTTTTTTTGTTTTGCTTTTGTTATTGAGCTGTATGAACTGTTTGTATATTTTGGAAATTAAGCCTTTGTTAGTCGCATCATTTGCAAATATCAATATTTTCTCCCATTCTGTAGGTTGTCTTTTCATTTTGTTGATGGTTTCCTTTGCTGTGCAAAAACTTATAAGTTTGATTAGGTCCCATTTGTTTATTTTTTGCTCTTATTTCTAATGCCTTGGGAGACTGACCTAAGAAAACGTTGCTATGATTTTTGTCAGAATGTTTTGCCTATGTTCTCTTCTAGGAGTTTTATGGTGTTATCTTATATTTAACTTTTTAAGCCATTTTGAGTTTATTTTTATGTATAGTGTGAGGGAGTGTTCTAATTTCATTGACTTACATATGGCAAGCTGCAATTTCTTATTTTGTTTTCCTATCAGTTATCAGTGGGTCTAAACAACTCCCTTAGTTGTGCTGCCAGGACTAAGTGAGAAAAGATGAGAAAGAGGGAGGGAAAAAACAAAAGACAGACTGATAAAGTATGAGATTAAGAAGGGAGAGGGGAAAGATAGCATTTGGGGAAGGTGATGTAGGCCACTAATCACTTGAGGGCTGTCAGTCTCCTGCATAATAGTTCATGAGCCAAGGGCTAGAAAGGGACCATCTGCAGGCCCCAAAAGAAAGTGTGAGGGGGGGGGCCATGTGGCTGGCCAGTGCCACTTCTCTTCTCCCTAAGTTTGATGGTCCAAGGATCGGAGAGTTGTCAGTGCTGAGGGAAACAGAGAGCTGGAGATTCCTGAGTCTTAAGTCTGTCTCTTAAGTGACTTGAAGAGTCACACAGAAAATTGTCCAGCATAAGACAAAGGACATCTGACTAGTAAAGTCTTTGGGTATAAGTAAAAGCTAAAAAACAGAAAGAAAGGCCAGAAAGAATTGATGATGAAAATAATTCTTTCAAACAGAGAAACATCTCAGAAAAATCCACAGAACCGGAGAATCCTAGAGTGACAGCAATGACAGAATCCTAGAGAATCCCAGGTGTCATTTTAGCCTCATCTGTGTGCTTTGCAGGTGGGGAAACCGAGGCCAGGAGAGGAAGTGACATACCCCAAGCTACACAGTAAGTGGCTGAGCAAAGCTGTGTATCACAGGGTTCTTTCCATACTGTTAGGCTGCCTTGTCTAGAAGCGGAATCATGGGCCATCAGCCATGCTGCATAGAATCAAATAAAACAGGATAGACGAGAGTTTGATTCATTGCATCAAGAGAAGAGCCATGTCTGAAATGGAGTTCATCTTTTTGAGGTCTTGTCCTTTTCCAGACTGAGCCAGACTCCCTGGGTGCAGCAAATAAAAGCAACATTCTAGATGGAGTCCAGGCTGCCTGGTACAGACTTACACTCAAAAGGTTGATGTGGAAATGGACTCACCTTCCATGTACCATGATTTGATTTCCGTTGGGGCAAGGGGAAAGGAACTGGGAAAAGGTACGTAGGTTAAGAACAAGTAGATGTGATTCCATGTGTCCTTTCTCCAGGGAAGGGATCAGATGCAGCCTGAGTTTCTCAATTCATGGTGGCTCCAGTGGGTGCCGGGCAGAGCCCCACATTTTGGCAACCTCTTCTTTTCTGCAGATGGAAATGAATTCATTGGCAGCTACACAATGAGAACAAGAAAGGCTTCAAAACCCTTTTGGAGCTACTTAGCGAGGAGAGTTACTGCTGAAGACGAGGATGGCTTATTTCCATCTTACAGGTGTGCATTTTGTTAAATGCACTTGGCTCTGCCCCATTAAATTAGCCTTTCACTCTCAGTAGCTTGTTGAAAGAATTGCTAGGGCTCTGCTTCATTGCTTCTTGGCAGGCAGTTTAGTAGAACACTTTGGTAGCAAATGTCAAGACAGAATACTGAGGCTTAGAATTATGGCCTGCTTGAACCTCCTTAGCTTCTGTGGGCTGTTACTTTTATTTATTTACTTATTCTTAAATTTTTTTCCTATGGTATGTCCCCTGTAGCGACAGAACCAAGAGCAACTGTGGATCAGTTTACTGCTTATTTAGTTATATTTTATGATTCTCTTTTTATTGGTTTCTAGATCTCCTGTGATTTAAGTGACTCACGGTCACTTATTTCTGTGCATTTCTGGGTTGCTTCCTCTTTAGCTAAACTCAGAAAGACTTTAAGGGGTTTGCAGACCCATATTTGGGAAGGTGAATGTTTTGGCTAGAGAGATTCTGAAGTGCAAAGTAGCCTTGGTACTCGTGGTCCTCTGGGGCTGTGCAGTCAGTGTCACGAGGTTCATGAATGCTGCACAGTATCATTGACAGCCAATGGTGTTAGTACCCTTTTTGCCCCCTTTTGACTTAAGCTGTTGGAAAGGGAGTCACTGTAACCAGTATAAACATGTTTGGTTCCAAGGACAGAACTAGACATTCTCATTGATTGCTCTTCCCGTTGAGAACATTTTTGGGAACCCCGCAGAGTGGGCAGGTTTCAAAGGCGTCAGAACCACTGAGTCAAAATACATTTAATTGTTGGTCGATATGGTATAGTTCTATATGTACTGCTGCAAGATTATCAGAACTTCTTGGGGCATTTATTCTAATAGGCTTTGACTTTTTGTAGGGTGCTGCTCTTTGCTGGAATAAAGGAAAAGAGGAGGTTGGGAAATTGTCCTTTCTACCTTCACTGTGCCTTGGTTTTCAGTATTGAGATGCGTGGATGGAATGTGAATGAGCTAAATGATTTTTAAAAACATAGTTTATTTATTCAACAAGTATTAATTGAATTGCCTGCTTGGTGCCAGGAGTTGGAGATACAGTAGTGAACTTTTTCTAGAGCATATGTTATAGTGAGGAAAAAGGGAAAACAGACAAGTGTGTTTCTGGTGATAAGTGCTATGCAAAAATAGGGAGAGGAGAAGAGAGAAAAGAAAAAGAAGAGAGAAAAAAAAAGTAAAGGAATAAAAAGGAGAAGAGGAAAAGAAAAGCAAGCAGGGGAGGGGGCTAGGGCATGCTGGGGTGCTATTTTAAAGAAGTGTGGTCAGGAAAGACCTCTCTGATAAGGGGACTTTGGGCTGAGATCTATCTGAAGGAAGGGAGAAAGCTGCTGAATGTCAGCTGGGGAATGATCTGGGCCGAGAGGTGGAGTCCACCCCTCCCTGCCGCACTTCCCAGAAGGCACAACTTACTTCCCTTGCTGTTTTGGATTCATAAGCTAGATATTATCATTTTTACCATAGGTTTATGAGGCAGTTACTATAAAATGAGAGTTATGGATATAAAGTATTTGTTATGGTAGTTGTTGTTGTTAAGCATTATCTATTACATGGTATTCTGACTTCTTACAAAGTCACAAAAAAGACTCCAGCCCACCAAACTCTTTATTGCTTCTTTGGTATTTGTAGGCATAGAAAACTATTCCTTTGGGGATGGGAATGCTACATAAATGTAGAATTGTTTTACTGCCCCTGCAGTTCAGATCAGGAGAGTGTTTTCCTCTGAAATAAAAGCGGGTTTGCTTAGGGATAGATTTGGATCAGTGACAGAACTTGAAATGATGCCAGCAACCCCATTCTCTCACAGTGTATGATGTGGCAGAGGGGAAAGTTGGTGGAGGAGGAGGCAAAGGAATGCATTGGCTTTGCATTAGCCAAATCTGGAAGTAAGCCAGAATCCATCTAGAAACCATATAGTCAATCTGTGTTGTCAATCACTGTCTACCAGCCCAGAGCTACTGGATCAAGGCCTTTGGGGTTGGCATGCTGGAGTAAACAGTGAAACAGACAAGGCTAAGAATGTGCTCAATTAGTAAGAGGATACCTTCATATTTTTAAACCAAAATTACTTGGGAATCATGGAAAATATTCATGGCAAGAATGAACTCTTCAAAGCAGATTACTCCCAGTTAGGTCTGGTTTTCCCAGGGACCTTGTAATACCCCGTTGTAAGCTGTGTTTTGTAAATTTTGAGGGTTCCATAATTCAAAAAGAGTCATGTACCACAATGTTCATTGCAGCACTATTTACAATAGCCAGGACATGGAAGCAACCTAAGTGTCCATCGGCAGATGAATGGATAAAGAAGATGTGGCACATATATACGATGGAATATTGCTCAGCCATGAAAAGAAACGAAATTGAGTTATTTGTAGTGAGGTGGATGGACCTAGAGTCTGTCATACAGAGTGAAGTAAGTCAGAAAGAGAATAACAACTACCGTATGCTAACCCATATATATGGAATCTAAAAAAAAAAAAAAACGGTTCTGATGAACCTAGGGGCAGGACAGGAATAAAGACGCAGACGTAGAGAATGGACTGGAGGACACAGGGAGGGGGAAGGGTAAGCTGGGACGAAATGAAAGCGTAGCATTGACATATATACCCTACCAAATGTAAAATAGATAGCTAGTGGGAAGCAGCTGCATCGCACAGAGAGATCAGCTCGGTGCTTTGTGACCACCTAGAAGCGTGGGATATGGAGGGTGGGAGGGAGACACAAGAGGGAGGGGATATGGGGATATATGTATGCATATAGCTGATTCACTTTGTTATACAGCAGCAGAAACTAACACAACATTGTAGAGCAATTATACTCCAATAAAGATGTTAAAAAAAAAGGATATTGTTTAATGAGTTCTATGTGTATGTTTACATATGCATATGTATGAATAAATATGTATTTTTCCCAGTCTCTTTCTGTGAAGGTTTAAAATATTTTAAAAGACAGAGTTAGAGGGACTTCCCTGGTGGTCCAGTGGCTAAGACCCCGTGCTCCCAATGCAGGGGGCCCGGGTTCGATCCCTGGTCAGGAAACTAGATCCCACATGCCGCAACTAAAGATTCCGTGTGCTACAACTAAACAATAGATCCCGCATGTGGCAATGAAGATCCCGTTCGCCGCAACTAAGACCCAGTGCAGCCAAAAAAAAAAAAAAAAAAAAAAAATTAGAAACAACAGACGGTGCTTTGTGACCACCTAGAAGCGTGGGATATGGAGGGTGGGAGGGAGACACAAGAGGGAGGGGATATGGGGATATATGTATGCATATAGCTGATTCACTTTGTTATACAGCAGCAGAAACTAACACAACATTGTAGAGCAATTATACTCCAATAAAGATGTTAAAAAAAAAGGATATTGTTTAATGAGTTCTATGTGTATGTTTACATATGCATATGTATGAATAAATATGTATTTTTCCCAGTCTCTTTCTGTGAAGGTTTAAAATATTTTAAAAGACAGAGTTAGAGGGACTTCCCTGGTGGTCCAGTGGCTAAGACCCCGTGCTCCCAATGCAGGGGGCCCGGGTTCGATCCCTGGTCAGGAAACTAGATCCCACATGCCGCAACTAAAGATTCCGTGTGCTACAACTAAACAATAGATCCCGCATGTGGCAATGAAGATCCCGTTCGCCGCAACTAAGACCCAGTGCAGCCAAAAAAAAAAAAAAAAAAAAAAAAATTAGAAACAACAGAAAGCAAATGAGAGATAATTTACCAAGAACCAGAGGTGATATGTTATATCACTTTGGGGGGCACTTTTCCTTGATTCTCCCTGCTCACACCTCCAACCCCCCAGGCTGGGTGAGATGCCCTTCCTCTGAGCTCTCAGAGTATCCTATGTGTATCTCAATCACAGAAGTGGCTTCTTCTTAATTCAGTATCTGTCTGTGGCTTTCTGAAAACCTGACTGTGTCCTTGAGCTCAGAATCATCAGCCCTTTGCTTGGTGCTTGACGTGTAATAGGGGCTCCATGTATGTTTCTTGAATAGATGAATGAATAAAGGAGTTACTAAGATTTATATCTGGTTGAACTTCTTGGTAGCCAAAGCAAGAAGAAAAATATATTGATTACCCAGTTCTCGAGTAAACAGAGCATTATTTTTACATTATTTTTTTTTCTTGGTGCTAAGTTCCTGAAAGTATCTGATGAAACATGATATAAAGATAAGATAGTAAGTTTTGAGAAATGTTATTTTCAATAATTAATCAGCTACTCTTGCCCTGGACTAAATGAAAGAATTACTTTGATAGAGCCTGGCAGCTGGAGGCCAACTCTAGCACCTGGAGAATCTGGGTCTTCATTAGCTTTCTAGCAGATTACCTGTTAGAGCATCACTTTCCCAGATGGCAGTGGGTCCATGAGACAGCTTATTTTATGCCACTGGATTTTCTTTTCATGATTACAACTATCTGATAGATATCTACTGAGATTTTATTGTGCTCGCAGGCGTAGGCATTAAGTGGAGTGTATGAATTAAGGGAGAACATCCAATAGAAAACAAATGGTGAGGATGCTGCAGTTAGTTTAGGACTTCAGCACGCACTAACCTATACCCTAACAGGTGTGGGTTCTTCAAATTCTGCAGAAAAATTTGCCCTTGCTGACTTGTAGGCTTTATGAGAAAAGGATTATTTTTTGGAAACAAATGTGGATATCAGAATACAGGTGAGAATAAGCTAATGGGTACCTGCTTAATTAAAAAATATTTTTAAATCGGCTTCTTTGATGAAGACAGAATAGTGCCAAGAAGTACAAAGATACAATTGCTGAAGGAAAGAAGGTTTTTTTGGTGATGTATGGGCTGAGACAGGAGAGAGAGGACAAGTAAAAATCCTTTGATTCAGCAACATAATTATTATTTGAATGTTTTTAAAGGATGTATTTTCTTTTAAGTTGGATATTCAATTAGTGGAGAAAGACATTGAGTGGTTAAGGGTTTTGTATCTCGAGACAGTCTGAGGAGAAAGGACCAGAAACATATTTATTGAGCATCTACTTTTTTTCCAGGCAGCTATAAAGAGTTTTTAGATATTTTTCTTTCCCTCTGAACTCTTGTGGTAATTCTGTTAGTCAAAGAAGGGGAAACTGGATTGTCAACGTTAAGTAAACTGTTGAGATTGTGCAGTTAGTGTATACATCAAAGCCAAGACTGAAAGCCACTTAAGTGTTTTCCAAAGCTCACCCTGGTGTTAATTTTTTATTTTAAACCTGCTCCAGTGGCTTCCCATTTGCATGTAAGGGACCCAGAGGGGCTTCAGAGCTTTACAAGGGCTTCGTTCAAGAGCACATCTGGCATTATCTGTAATACAAAAATGTCTTACAGATATATGTATGTCTATATTTCAAGAATGTGTAGCCTTTTGAGATTCCAATTAATGTGTTTGAAAGCATTATGTCTAGAATATAAATTCAGCAAGACCGGAGACTTTTTGGTATATTTTCTGTGATGTAACAAAGTGCCTAGAACCGCTTTGGCATAGCAGATGCTCAGTAAGTATTTGTGCACACCAAGAATGAAAGTCATTATAGTTCTTTAAATAAGCCATGCTTTAATTCTATTAATAGAAATTTAGACTGTTTCCACTTTTTTCTTTTATAAACAATACTTATACAGGCTACAAATACGTTCTTATACATACATCTTTGCACTTTATAAAGAAATATCCTAGGGCTTCCCTGGTGGCGCAGTGGTTGAGGGTCCGCCTACCGATGCAGGGGACACGGGTTCGTGTCCCGGTCCGGGAGGATCCCACATGCCGCGGAGCAGCTGGGCCCGTGAGCCATGGCCGCTGGGCCTGCGCGTCCGGAGCCTGTGCTCTGCAGCAGAAGAGGCCACAGTGGTGAGAGGCCCGCGTATCGCAAAAAAAAAAGAAATATCCTATTATTTCATTGTAATAGATTCCTGGAAATGGAATTGCTGGGTAAAAGGAATACATATTTTAGATTTTGATACAACCTTCCTGCGAGCAGTTTGGCACAATTTATCAATTGACATTAACTCTAATAGCATGTGAGATTGCATGTTTCACCTCAATCCGGCTGACACGAGGAGTTTTCAGGCTTTTCGCTCTTAAACTATCATTAAATTCCAAAATTTGGTAGGCTTACTGCTTCCTCTAAGTTTCTATTTATCCTTCTTAGAAGCTAGGACAATATAGCGTGGCTTCTTTCCTCCTGTGTTGAGAGAGTATATATGATGATATTATTCAATGAAGTTTTTTTTAAACCCAAGTTATGTTCTCTTTCCTACTGTCTGCACCCCTATTTGAATATATGGATTCTCTCTTGTCATTGGTAACTATGTGCCTAAAGAGGAAAAAAAAGTCTAGAATTGGTTGTATATCATTAGCAAGTGGATTGGACCACTTGGTGAGAAACCATGGATGCATTTCTAGACCAAATTTAACTGCTGTGGGAATGATCGGTCATTGGGAATGTGGGGTCTCTTGTTCTGGCCCAACCAGCAATGTAAATGCATGAGAGTCTATAGTATGTTCCTGTTGGCTGTTAAGGATGCAGAGAAGCAGCTGCAAAGACCTTGATCTTTGCCCCATAAGCAGGTGTGGATGGGAAAATCCATGTGTGACCAACAGGTATTTCTGTTACCAACCGGGGTTCTTGGCTTCCTTAATCAATAGAAATTGATCAGAGGCCAGGCAAGAAATTCAGGCAAGGCTTTACTGGGGCCCCTGCTGCAGCAGGGGCAATGAGAACAAACAACAGTTTCCTTTGCTTGCCTGCTCCCCCAAGGGGGACAAGGTGGTTCCTTATATGGGGTGAGAGTAGGGGTGTGTTTGGGGGTTGGGCCAGGTGAGTGGCTTAGGTGGTCTGCCCACCCCTTTGGTGTTGCTGTGTGCAGGGGGCATGTGCAGTACCCTGCTTTTGCTCCTGGCTGTTCAGAAGTCGCAGTTGGGTTTTTTTTGGTCTTTTTGTATCTTGTGACATAATTTGCCCCAACTGCTCATGCACGCAGTTATTTTTAGTCCCTTCCAGTTTCTTTGTATTTTGTTGCTCAAGGATATGTTTGTCCAGGTGCAAGCACAGCAGCAAAGGGTCCCAGGTCCCAGCCTGTCTCATTTCCTAGCAAGGACCGTAACTTATTGCTGGTCTTTGCTTTGCATGGGTTTTCAGCAGAGGATTGTAAAGACCTCAGAAGCATGTGCTCAGCATTCTCCAAAACAATGTTAGCAGTCTGTATCTTCTGAAGTAATTAGTGTTCTGTCTTATCCACACAAGAAAACTGTGTAAACAAGTATAGAGTTGACCCTTGAACAACCTGGGTTTGAACTGCATGGCTCCACTTATAGGAGAACTTTTTTCAGTCGTAAATAACACAATACTGTGTGATCTGTTGTTGGTTGAATCCACGGTTGGTTGAATCTGTGGCTGCAGAATCATAGACACAGAGGACCAACTATAAGTTACACGCAGATTTTCGACTGTACAGAGGGTTGGCACCCGTAACCTCCTTTTTCGTCTTTTTGCTTAGGCTACCAGGAAGTTCAGAACCAAAGGTGAATTCTACTAACCCATTCATCATTGCTTCAGTAAAAACATACATGGAGCTCCTATTCCATGTCAAGTACCGTGAAAGTACTGGTGGGTTCAGGTTGCTGCTCGGGAAGGAATGATTTCTTGCCTCCTTGAGCCCCTTGCTTTGGATGCTTGCTCTGGAAGGGGAGAGCCTAGCTTTTCCCATGGAACATAACCCGTCTCCACTAAACTTATTAGCACTAGAAAGGAGGTGGCTCATTTTGCTCTCAGGTAGAGACAAAGGCTGCTCTTGTCCCAGGTGAAGGGCCTTTGGTGACTTGATTAGCACACAGCCTGGCCTGTGCTGATTTTCAGATGGAGACTATCCGATATAATCTGCTGCCTCATTAGGTTGACACTATTCCTGCCCCCTCTTGTAATAACGTCACTGGAGCACTTAGTAATCTAGGTAAGTGCTGTAAGCATACACTGCAGAGGTAACCCAGGGTCAGCGGTGACAGATGCTCGAATAAGCAGTTGTTTTCTCATTCCCGGCTCTGGTTAAACTGTAACAAGGCAAGAGGTATAATAATCATGCAGATTTAAATATGAGAGGAACAGCATTTGCAGCAATATAAACTTTTTATCTCTGATTCAGACTTGCAGGTTTTCAAGATTGAGGGGACAGTGAAATAAACTGGCTGATTACCATGGACTTACAGAAGAGTTCATTTATTTTAGAGAAGAGAAGGCAGAGAGGGGCCCTTAAGTGTTTGAAGATATATACAAGATGGACAATATTTATGAACTCTTCTTTTCCAGGAGATTATGTCTTATTAATGATTCAAGGAGTAATTAGGTTAGACTATAAGAAGAACTTGCTGGCTAGAGACTGGAAAAGCCCATGGGTGGGGAGTGGAGTAGGCTCCCACCTTTTATACATACATAAATATATGTGTGTGTGTGTGTATGTGTATATATATAGTCTTTTAATAGTAGGCACTTATTTTCTTTATTGGAAATGGATTCCAGAAACTGTTGGGCTGATGCTAGGCTGTGCACTAATTCACAAAGGTATATAACCTGCCCCCAGAGAACCATGCAGATGTGGCAGGAACTGGACAGATCATTCTATATTTAGTGGGTTACAAGGATGCAGTGGGGGAAAGGCTGGGGACAATGGAGCATTTGGCTCGATGCCAACTGATACCATCTTCTCTGTGGGTCAGACCTGGGAAACTAGAGTGATGGGTGAGCTTGGGACTCAGTGCTTCCCAGGATGTGGGGCTCCCTTAAAAAACCAAAATGGGGGAGGGATGCCTTCAAAGCAGAACTGTCTGGAAGCATCAAAGTGGAGAGACTACTTTCTGTCCCTGTGATTCTCTGACATCAGTTAGCACAATTTCTTTGGTAAGTGAAGCCCAGAGAAGGTAAGTGGGAGAAGTCCAATAGAGAGCTGAATTTGATCGGGGTCCAGGGTGTCCCTCCAGGGGATGGCCAGATGAATCCTTGATCCTTAGGGACTTAGCTAGATCTCATATACCTGCCGGGTCATGAGGGCCGAGGTCCCTCCGAGATTCTTAGATTCAAATAACTTCATTGAACTTATCCTTGCTTTTAGAACGCTTCTGTATGGTATTGGGATTTTATTCCTCATACTGTTTGAAAGGGTTTTCCCTAACTTTTACAATTGAATGACCAAGAAAATAAATGCTGATTCTGAACGTGTAACGTGTTAGCTTGGTGAATTTCAACAGAATCCAGCACTGAGGTACAAGTTCGTTCTCCCTTCTTGAGTCTGCTCTTTCTCCAGAGAGAACTTTTCTCCATTAGCCCTATCTTTGAAGATTGGCCAGGCTGCTAAAAGACTAGAAAAAGCTGCAGTGTGAAAAAATAAACTTACGTTAGATGGGGTTTGGCCAAAACGTAAAGCTATGCTATAGATCTTCCATCTGCAAATTTTATTTAATTTATGTCCCATACATAAATTAAATATTATGTACGTACCGTGTACTACCAGGTACTGGTGGACAGCAGTAAACATTGCCCTCATGGGGCTCACCTTCTAGTGCGGGAAGCAAACAAATAAGCAGTGAAAATCATGTTAGGTAGTGATAAGTGATGGGAAAAGAGATAAGGGTAACGAGAGCTGAGTGAGTCCGTGGAGTAAGTCATGTGACTGCCTGAGAGAGTGGGAGCACTGCTGTGGTGGTGGCGCTGGCACCATTCCAGGAAACAGGAACGGCACCTGCCAAGGTCTTGAGGTAAGGCTAGAATTTGCTTGGTATGTCCTTTGGGAGTAGGGAGAGGGGAGAGATCAGAGAGGTAGCCAGGATTCATCAGGCTGGTTTGCCATGAAAGAAAGCAGTCTTGCATTTGTTTGCACTGTTTTTGCCCTGCAGTTTTTGACTGAACACGCTTCCACGTACCAGTCAGGTAATGAACCTCTTGAAAACCTTGTTGAACGTGTTTGCTGGCTTAATTGCACAGACATGTTAGCCCTGACAGTTCATCACTAAAGGAATTTAAAGGGAATGTGCAAAGGAATTTGGAATATCTGCAGTTTGTTAGGCTTATCACTAGAGACTTCATTTTATTTAGATGCTGTACTTTAAATGAACGAATAAAATGATGAGGCTTTTTGCCTGTTTATTATTTCAGTAGTAATACACGAACATGGTAAAAATGCAGATATTTCTTTTAGTTAAAATAAGTCTTCCCTGTCTCCCAGTTCTTAGAGAAGCAACCACCGTTAGCAGATTCTGTTAGCAGGGTATGTTTCTAGAATGAAAATAAATTCCCTTTTCCTCTCACTACTGGGCATATACCCAGAGAAAACCATAATTCAAAGAGACACATGTACCCCAATGTTCATTGCAGCACTATTTACATTGCCAGGTCATGGAAGCAGCCTAAATGCCCATTGACAGACAAATGGATAAAGAGGATGTGGTACATATATACAATGGAATATTACTCAGCCATAAAAAGGAACAAAATTGAGTCATTTGTAGAGACATGGATGGATCTAGAGACTGTCATACAGAGTGAAGTAAGTCAGAAAGAGAAAAACAAATATCGTATATTAACGCATATATGTGGAATCTAGAAAAATGGTACAGATGAACCGGTTTGCAAGGCAGAAATAGAGACACAAGATGTAGAGAACAAACGTATGGACACCAAGGGGGGAAAGTGGCAGTGGGGTGTGTGTGTGTGATGAATTGGGAGATTGGGATTGACATATACACACTAATATGTAAAAAAATAGATAACTAATAAGAACCTGCTGTGCAAAAAATAAGTTAAATTAAATTTTAAAAAAGAAAAAATGAATGAACACGGCTATACGCATTGTTTTACATCTTAAAGATCTTGGAGCTCTTCAATATCATAAATGTGGCATTGTCTCATTCTTGGTGCTATTCAGTTCCCTTAGAAGACCACAGTTTAATCATTCCCACATTGATGGACATTAAGGTGTTTGTATCTTTTGCTGTAACAATCAATACTGTGATGAAAATCCTTGTACACTCTTGGCTTTGCACATTTCTAAGTGTATCTGTAGCAAAAATTCCAGGAAAGGATTGGTAGACAAGGGGGAAATGTGTATTTTAAGTTTCGATAGATTTCCCAAATTATAAAAATTTACACTCCCACCTTGGCCGGGAGTCCATGTTTTCCCACATCCTAACCAACCACCTTGTATTACCCTTTTTTTGTGTTTGCAGCGTAGGCAAAAAATGCTGTTTATTGTATTTTTATTTCTCTTAGAATGAAGTTGAATTCAGAGATAAACAATATTGTATTTTGGTCAAGGGGGTATTATGTGTGTGACTATGATCCTTTGAAGTACGTGGGGACTTCTTGGAAACTGAGTACCTGGATAATTTTATAAATGGTCCCATGTGCTGGGAAAAAAAATAGAATGTGAATTCTGTTTGTTGGAAGCAGGGTTTTAAGAGTATTTTTGTATTAATCTTGCTGGTTAAATTGTTCACATTTTCTGTAGCCCTACTGGTTTTCTCCTGCATCTGTTCTCAAATCACTTCTTTCAGAAGAGAACATCTCCCACTCTGCGTTTTTCCATTTGTCCTTATAGTTGTCAGCTTTCACTCGACATTTTTGTAGACGATTATTGTTTAGGAACATTATAGTTATTTCTTCTTGGTGCACTGCACACATGAATTGTTCCTTTTTGTCTCTGATATTAATATTGGTACACCAGCTTCTTCTCTTTTTAGGTGGTGTTTGGTATATCTTTCATTTTCTGTATTCTTTCTACATTTCTATCATTTTGTTCTGTTCTAGAAATGTCACTTGAAAACTGTATAAATGAATCAGATTTGTAAACCCATTCAGCATTTTGTATTCTAATAAATGAATTTCATATGTCCATACTTTTTGAATTACTGATATATTTGAATATATTTCTGGTATGTTATTTTGTGTTATGTAAAGCCTTTTAAAAATATTTATTTATTTATTTATTTATTTGGTTGCCCTGGGTCTTAGTTGCAGCTGGTGGGCTCCTTAGTTGCAGCTCTCAGGCTCTTAGTTACGGAGCACCAGCTCCTTAGTTGCAGTACGTGGGCTCCTTAGTTTCAGCAGGCGGACTCCTTATTTGTGGCTCAAGGGCTCCTTAGTTGTGGCTCGCCAGCTCCTTAGTTGTGGCATGTGAAATCTTAGTTGCGACATGCAAACTCTTAGTTGCGGCATGCATGTGGGATCTAGTTCCCTGACCAGGGATCCAACCCAGGCCGCCTACTGTAAAACCTTTTTTTCTATTAAAAAATAGTTCCTGTCTTCTGTTGGATTAATCAAATTTTCTTTTTCTTTTTTTAAAAAAATTTATTTATTTATTTGGCTGCGACAGGTCTTAGTTGTGGCACACTGGATCTTCGTTGCCGTGTGCGGGATCTTTAGTTGTGGCATGCGGGATCTTCATTGCGGCATGCGGGATCTAGTTCCCTGCATGGGGCCTGGGCCTGATCGAACCCGGGCCCCCTGCATTGGGAGCATGGAGTCTTAACCACTGGACCACCAGGGAAGTCCCTAATCAAATTTTCTCTTATTCTTCCTTTTCCCCTTTGCCTAATTGGAAGCTGATTTAGTTTTCTAAGGCTGCTGGAACAAGTTGCCACCTGCTGGGTGGCTCAAAACCACAGAAATTTATTCTCTCACAGCTCTGGAGGCTAGAAGTCTGAAGTCAAGGTGTCTGAAAGGCCATGCTCCTCTGAAACCTGTAGGGGAATCCTTCCTTGCATCGTCTTAGCGTCTGGTGGTTGCTGACAATATTTGGCATTCCTTGGTTGGCCCTTACATCACTCTAAACCCTGCCATCCTGATCACACAATCTTCCAAAGGTCTCTGTGGGGTTTCTGCTCTTAGCTTTACTATTTCCTTCTATCTGCTTGCTTTGGGTTTATATTACTCTACTTTTTCTAGATTCTTGAGGTGGGAGCTAGATTATTGCTTTGAGACATTGCTTTTTTAATGTTTGCATTTAGTGCTTTAAATTTCCCTCTCAACACTACTTTAACTGTGTTCCACTTATTTTGACCTATTGTATTTTCATTTTCATTCAGTTAAATATATTTTAAAATTTCCTTTAAGACTTTGGCTTTGACTCATTTAGAAGTGTAGTTTCCAAGTGTTTGGAGTTTTATCTGTTACCCTTCTGTTACTAATTTCTAGTTGATTCGTTGTGGTTGGAGAATATACTCTGGCTGATATAAATTCTTTTAAATTTGAGGAGGTTGGTTTTATAGCCCATGATGTCTCTTTTGGTCAGTGTTCCATGGGCATTTGGAAAGAATGTGTTTCTGCTGTTTGGGGCTGGAGTGTTGCATAAATATCTATTAGTTTCTGTTGGTTGGTGGTATTTTTGTCTTATATTCTTCTATAACCTTGCTGATATTCTGTCTAGTTGTTCTATTAATTGTTGAGAGAGGGCAATGCATTTCTTAAAATCTTTCTTCTCAGAATGCATCCTTCCTCTCTGAAGACCAAAATATTTTCTGAATTCATAAGGAGCATTAATTACCTGACCAATCAATCAATAGACCATGGTGCTTATGTGACCCCACTGTCCCTTCCTTGTATCCTTAACTCTTTCTTTAAAATAAATAATATATTTTGTTTTAAATTTTAATTTTTTTATTAAAGTATAGTTGAGCTATAATATTGTATTAGTTTCAGGTATACAGCAAAGTGATTCAGTTGTGTGTGTGTGTGTGTGTGTGTATATATATATATACACACACACACATACACACATATATATGTATATTTAGATTATTTTCCATTATATATTAGGTATAGTTCCCTGTCAGTAAATCCTTGTTGCTTACCTATTTTGTGTATGGTAGTTTATATTGATATATGTTAATCCCATACTTCTGCTTTATCTCTCTCTCCCTCCCTCCCTTTTCCCTTTGGTAACCATAAGTTTGTTTTCTGTGTCTGTGAGTCTGTTTCTATTTTGTATATATAGATTCATTTTTATTATTTTTTAGATTCCACATAAAAGTGATCATATAATATTTGTCTTTCTCTGTCTGACTTCACCAAGTATAATATTCTCTAGGTCTATCCATGTTGCTGCAAATGGCAGTATTTCATTTTTTATGGCTGAGTAATATTCCATTGTATGTATACATATAGATAGATAGGTAGATAGATAGATATCTATATATATATATCACATCTTCTTAAGCCACTTCTCTGCTGATGGGCACATAGGTTGCTTCCATGTCTTGGCTATTGTAAATAGTGCTGCTATGAACATTGAGGTGTATGTATCTTGCCAAACTAGAGTTTTTGTCTGTTTTTGGATATATGCCCAGAAGTGGGATTGTTGGATCATATGGTAACTCTATTATTTAAGGAACCTCCATACTGTTCTCCATAGTGGCTGCACCAATTTACATTTCTACTATTATTACCATCTTACATTAGTGTGGCACATTTGTCACAATTAATGATCCAGTAATGACAGATTACAATTAAGTTAAGTCCATATTCACATTTCCTTAGTTTCGACCTAATGTCTTTTCTCTGTTCTAGGGGCCCATCTAGGATATCCCATTACATTTACAGACTATCTTTTATTTTTTTGTATTCATGAATCAATTTATTTTCCAGCAAAGTTTGTTAATTGGTAGCTTTCTCTCTTATGAGACAAGAATATTAACATACTTTAATTCCCCTTTGTTTATCCACCCCGGCTTCTTGGCTAGTGTTATGTAAATTTTGGTTCCAACTTTTTTTGGGACTATAAATGCCAGTGAGTTTATAATCCCGGCAAGGCCATTCAATGAGAAAAAGCTGCTCTTGGTTTTCCTGTGCTGAGGATGTCAGTGAAAACCATAGGTCTGCACAACCAAGTTTTGGCTATCCACTTGATGATTTTAGAAATTTGTCTTCTGAAATTGCAAAATGATGTTTTTCTCAAATCACTCCACCTTCATCCCAAAAGAATGGCAAAGAAAATTAACCGTGGGTGGCAAAGAAAATTAACCGTGGTTGGCAAAACTTGTTTCAATCTCAGTGGTTTCTAGACCCATAGATCTCCATCCAGTTGTTTCTCTTTTGGGGAGCATAAAGACAGAATCATCATGAGATGCAGTAAAGAACACTGGCAGAGTTTAGTTGTTTTTAAAATTGCAATTATAACTAATTACATGCTAAGATGTGAACAGCTGCACAAGAATATTTAACAGATTTCTTGGAGTCATCCCCACTTTTGATATGCCTTTTGAAAAGCCTAGCTTATGGGAGTACATAGTGAGTGGTTATTTTATATTTTCCGTAAGACAGTGAAAAACCAAACCTGAAAATTAGCAAGAAATGGATTCTGTTTTCTGCTACATAAGCTGCTCGTTGTCAGTTGCTTCAGCTGGTGGACAGCCACAATACATGGCCTAGGTGCCTGAGCGTGGTCAGTGGGCACTGCTAGGTGAGATGAGATCAGTTCAAATTGGACAATGAGGGAAGTCTTCGTGGAGGTGCCCTCCGAGCTCAGTTTTGAAAGATGAGCAGGATCCTTTCATTCAACAATGCATATATTAAGCTTCAACTGTGTACCCATCACTGTGTTAGAACTTGGACCCCAGGGTGAAACAAGTTATGACTTTTGCCTTTGGGGAGCTCATAGTGGGGTGGAGAGTGGGGACGGACTGATTGATTCATCAGTGCTTACAGTCTCGTGCAGGGGATGGCAAACTGTGGCCTGTGGCCAAAGCCAGCCTGTCACCTGTTTTTGTATGACCCATGAGCTGACAGTGATTTTTACAAAGCAAAGAGGAGGCAGGGAATGGGTATGGGGTTTCCCAGCACTGCTTCTTTGGACATTTCTAGCCAAAGTGGAGCCCATACCTGGCCCTTTAGACAAAGGCCTAATGTTTTATAGGTTAGAATCATAGCATACCCAAGGGACTATAGAAACAGAGGAGGGACAGCTAAATATGACTGGGGAGACCAGAGAAGTAACCCCCAGCAGAGGAGATACTATGGGAACAAACTTCTGATTCTACTTGCTGTGCCTTCACATACCAGCTTTCACGTTGTCCATCCTTGAGTTTTTCCTTTAAGATTTAGTTCTTCGTCTGCTCCTTATAAAACATGGCTTTGGTTGTTATACTTCTCTCATTGTCCATTGATTGTGTTCCCTATAGGTGGGGCTTCAGGGGTTCTGAGGACCCCATAAATTGATGCACATGTGCATTTTTCTGGGAAAAGGACACATGGCTTTCATCACATGCTCTAAGAGGTCCATCATTCAGAAATTTGGGAAGCACAGTTTTAAAGTGGGTTTCTTTAAACTCAAATCAGGTCTGCTGATGGTGGGTTCTGACCAGTGCAGAATTACGCGCAGGGATTATGAGTTCCCTTCTATTAGTCCAGGTCGAGATCCTCGTAGCCTTAGGCACTTAGAAGACATTTAGTGAGTGGCTTCTCTCAGAATTCTCTGTGCTTGGGCTATGGGACCAGTTTCTTCAGGGACATGGGGGGATATCAGAGGATATCAGCCTGGATGCTCAAGAGAATGGGGTCTGAGAGAAGGACTGAGAGGCCAACAATTTATTCGGAAGCTGCGAGCCCAGGGTGATGAAGGCAAGGAAGAGGAGACACGGAATGAGGAGGAGGCTGACGCCTTTCAGCAGCCGTGAGGAGCCACATCCGTCCCTCAGCAGCGTACTCTTGGTTCCGTGCTTCTCCAGCAGTGTTTCAAGGAGGGGGCCACACCTTGCAACGGTCCCCAGGAGAGAGGAAGGAGGGATTTATGTGCCAGCCGCACTCGTGTCTTCTTGTCATGTCAGTAAAACGTTATCCCACGAGGCCCTAAGTCTGCCTCTCTTCCAGGTGGCCTCCCCTAGGGAGCTGGGTCCCATGCTCCACAAGGTGGGAGTGTGGTCAATCCAAAAGCAGAGGGGCGACCCAGTGGAAGTGGGGATGACCATCAAAAGAAAAAGAAGTTAGAAAAGTGTGTTAAGGAATCAGAAGGTGCAGAAGGTTTGTTCCTGTGAATAGGAGACAGACCTCTGAAGGAACAACAGGTGTCAGGTGGGGGCAGAAGAAACACCTGACCAAAGGTGGACGTGGGGAGAATAGGGAGGAGAGAACTGTCCCCCTGAGACTGTGTATTCACCCTTCCTTCTTTGTATCCATCCGATACTTATTCAGCCTCTGTTCTGTGCCAATGGTGATACAATGGGTAAACAAAACCAGACATGGCCTTGTCTCTCATGGGGCTTAAATCCAATGTGGGAGACAGATATTAAGCACATCATCATACTAGCAAATGTAAAATTGCAGCTGTGTTAAGTGCTCCCAGTAGACTGCACTGAGAGCCTTTGTTAGATGGAGTTAAACACAGTGAGAGTGGTCAGATAAGGCTTTCCAGGCCAAATGGTTCATGACCTGAAATAGAAAGGACTGGTGGGAGTTAAGGGCAAGAGGAAGAGGGGGGAAAGCTCTCTAGGTTGGAGGACACCACGTCCAAAGGCTCTGTGGTAGGATGGAGCCCCGCACAAATGAATGTCAGAAACAAAGCCCATGTGACCGGAGCAGCTAGAGCACGCGGACAGCAGGTAGGTGTAAGGGGCCGGGCCTGGTTAAATGAGTTTCACCTTTCCCTGGGAAGCAATAGAAGATACTTGGAGGAACTTAAGTAGAGAACTGTTATAATCAGGTTAGAGGTAACTTGGAAGGCTCAGGCGAGAGGACGCCCAGATACTGAAGACGCTCTCTGCTTCAGACTTTTATGCCAGAACTGTGGCTGTTGGATCCCTTCCTGGAAAACTCCAAATATGAACAACCCCAAGGATATATGAAGGAAAAGCAACTCCAGGAAAATCCCTGCAGCAACAAACAAAAGGCATTGGAGACTTTGGGGCTGGCAGCTGTGGGAGACCCTCCTCATACTTACTTGCTGGCCCTAGGAACATGTTTTAAACGTTGCAGAGCTTTTTCCAGACTACTATCTTTTCAGATTTCCTAGAAAATGTGTCAAGGCATGAAACTCAAGGTGCCTGCATGGAAGTTCCAGAACTGAACCTAGAATACAGGCCTCCTCCTGAGGTTCCATCCCACAAGTGCGGTGCTGGGTGCCGGTCAGGCAAAGGGCCCTCCACACAGTCCTGGGCCAGGACTCTACATAGGAGGGTGCACAATCCCAGGCCCTCAGTGTCTGCGCCGGGGCATTGACTCAAATTCTCTTGGAGCCTTACTGTGCCCAAGGCCCTAATATCCACTGGGCTTCCAGAGGCTTTGTAGATAGTTGTATGGCCCATAACTCTGCACGTTTAAAACAAAACACAAAATAAAGCAGAAACCCCACAGTGAAGCTATTTGAGAAAGAACTTTTACCGGTCCAGCTACCAGGTTACCTTTGGCTTGCGAAAAACAGAATAATCCAACTCATTAACCCAGGAGAAAGTATTTCTGAAGGGCAGGCTTTTTGTATCTTGAAAAGCTTTAAGAGGAATTTAAATGTATTCTCATTTGGCAGGAATTTATGTATTGTGATTACCTCCAGTTAGAGTAAATTGTCTGATGTGATTGCAAGAAGCCTTGGGGTTGGGTAGAGCAGGCTTGGCTGATTAAAAATGTATTCATATAAGCCAGCGTGTCTGTGTGTGTGTGTGTGTGTGTGTGTGTGTGTGTGTGTGTGTGTGTTTTTCAAATCAGAGATGGTTGTAGTCTTGTGTTCTAAGCTGTGGGTAGTTTTGATTCTTCCTTTTGTTCAGAATATTTCAAGATAACTGCAAGAACAGACCTCTCTTGACCCATTTATCTATGTAATTTTAATGCAGAAGAAATAATAGGGAATATCTAGGCACAAAAATCCAAGTCTTCGCATTCCCTGGAATGCTCGGCAATTTTCCTTTCTAAACTGGCTGGCTGCGTGTGAGAAGTTGATTTGACATGTCAAATCTTGGATATTCCTTGTAAAAGCTTTTACTTTTGCTTAGTAATTCTAAACTGTGTTACGTCTTCCCAGGGAAAAGAAATGCAGGACTTCATGGCTGGATTTGAACAAATTGGAGGAATTTAGAAAAAGTCTTAAAGGGATTAAGGGCTGGAGGGAGTGACTGAAAAGACATTAAAGGAGTGAAATGCAAGTCTTGGCCAAACTACAGATGTGGGAGCAGCAGAGGGCAGAACACTTAGAGGATGGTTAAATGTTGGGAAAGGAAGAGGGGCTGTTTCAAGACTCTTTACCTCTTTTTGGGTCATGGACCCTTTTGCAAATACAGTAATAGCTCAGAACCTCTCCTCAGAAGAACTCCCAAGCTCACACATGCTTGGTTTCTCTGTTTCTTGCTCTTGTTCTTGGCTCTAGACATGTGGAGTTACCACATGAGTCTGGAATTGCCAGAGCTTTTAATTTTTTTCAAGACAAATAAGAAATACAGATTTTTATGTTTTTTATGTGAATTTTTCCATATAAAGAAACTGTACTGACCAAATTAAATAGCATTCTGGGCCATTGTAGCCTCTAGGTTGCCACAACATCTTCATCTTCCTTATTGTCTCTGAATTCCTTGTATTTGTTTATCCATTTGGTTGGCTCCACTTTTTCACGTAGGGAGGCTTTCCCCAAAGTCTGGTCATCCTTGGCTGTAAGTGGGTGGGGCTCTCCTGTAGGTGATGGATGGTGAGTACATATGGATGTTTCTCTGGGGCACTTAGTTTTTCCAGAAGATTGTCCAGTCTCCCAAGAGCGTGAGGAGTAAGGTGGGGTATGAAGGGGGACAAGGGAGGGAGAAAGTCTGTGGTTCTATACCTGGATGCTGCTGTTGTAGGAGCTGGAGTTTGAGTATGCGGATTACTGCGAATCCGCTAGTTGTCAGTTTTACACTTCATCCTACTGCTCCACTGTGCCTGATGCCTTTGAAGCCAGAGAATCCTCTTCTTAACTTTTTCCAAAGGATGAAGCCTTGGTTTTTTGTAGAGTTCGATGCCTTGCTGTGCAGAGCTGGGGAGGGGCTCTGGAGGTCTAAGTTAGTCTGACTGCTTTTAAATAGTCTCTCTGTTTTCAACCTAAGATCCACCCCTGCTCTTTTGCTACCTGCTCTTCAGGTGCTGAGCCCCTCAGGGATTCTACAGAACAAGTTAGTTTCTTTTTTTGTTTTTGTATTTTTTGTTTTTTTTTTTTTTGCTGTACACGGGCTTCTCACTGTTGGGCCCTCTCCCGTTGCGGGGCCCAGGCTCTGGATGCACAGGCTCAGTGGCCATGGCTCACGGGCCTAGCCGCTCCGCGGCATGTGAGATCTTCCCAGACCAGGGCACGAACCCGTGTCCCCTGCATCGGCAGGCGGACTCTCAACCACTGTGCCACCAGGGAAGCCCCATTAGTTTGTTTCTTGTTGGTATCCTACTTGGCAGGCTATTGGCAGAGCAAAGAATACCATAAGCTAAATTAGTTACCATTTGTCCTTCTATTTTCCAAAATCTCTCTTCTGCAGTTAGCTGCTTCTAGTTCTTTACTTTAGTAAAGAAAAATTTAATCATTTTAACCAGCAATCTTTTTAGTGGGGATTTGGGAAGGGAAAGACAGAAACGTGTATTACAGTCTGCCATTTAAAAAAAAATGAAGCATGGTTGATTTACAACATTGTGTTTAAGGCATACAGCAAAGTGATTCAGTTATTTTTTTCAGATTATATTCCATTATAAGTTATTACATGATATTGACTATAGTTCCCTGTGCTATACAGTAAATCTTTTTTGCTTATCTAGTTTATGTAGAGTAGTTTGTATCTGTTAATTCCATACTCCTAATTTCCCTCCCTCTCCCCTTTGGTAACCATAAATTTGTTTTTTATGTCTATGAGTCTGTTTCTGTTTTGTATATAGATTCATTTTTGTTATTTTTAGAATCCACATATAAGTGATAATTGCATAATATTTGTGTTTCTCTGTCTGACTTACTTCACTAAGTATAATATTCTCTAGGTCCATGCATGTTGCTACAAATGGAAATATTTTATTCTTTATTAATAGCTGAGGAATATTCCATTGTGTGTATATATATATACATATATATATATATGTATATATATATATAAACACCACATCTTCTGAAGCCAGTTGCCTCTTGGTGGGCACTTGGGTTGTTTCCATGTCTTGGCTATTGTAGATAGTGCTGCTATGAATGTTGCAGTGCGTATATCTTTTCGAATTAGAGTTTTCATTTTTTCCAGATATGTACCCAGGAATGGGATTGCTGGATCATGTGGTAGCATTATTTTTAGGTCTTTAAGGAACCTCCATAAAGTTTCCATAGTGGCTGCATCAATTTACATTCCCACCAACAGCACAAGGGTTCTTTTTTCTCCACATCTTTGACAACACTTATTTGTTGTCTTTTTTGATGATAGCCATTCTGACTGTTGTGAGGTGATAGCTCATTGTGGTTTAGATTTGCATTTCTCTAATAATTAGCAGTGTTGAGCATCTTCTCATGTGCTGGTTGGCCATCTGTAGGTCATCTTTGAAAAAATGTCTATTGAGGTCTCTGCCCATTTTTTGATTGGATTGTTTGTTTTCTTGATATTTAGTTGTATGAGCTGTTTGAATATCTTAGATATTAACCCCTTGTCAGTCACATCATTTGCAAATATTTTCTCCCATTCTGTAGGTTGTCTTTTTGTTTTGTTGATGATTTCTTTTGCTATGCAAAAGCTTATAAGTTTGATTAGGTCCCATTTACTTATTTTTGCTTTTATTTCTCTTGCCTTGGGAGGACGACCTAAGAAAACATTGCTGATTTATGTCAGAATGTTTTGCCTATGTTCTCTTCTAGGAGTTTTATGGTGTCATGTCTTATATTTAAGTCTTTAAGCCATTTTGAGTTTATTTTTGTGTATTGTGTGAGGGAGTGTTCTAACTTCACTGATTTAAATGCAGCTGTCCAGCTTTCCCAACACTACTTGCTGAAGAGACTGTCTTTTCTCCATTATGTATTCTTGCCTCCTTTGTCAAAGATTACTTGGCCATAGGTGTGTCATTTATTTCTGGGCTCTCTATTCTTTTCCATTGATCTATATGTCTGTTTTTGTGCCAATACCATGCTGTTTTGATTACTGTAGCTTTGTAGTATTGTCTGGAGTCTGGGAGGGTTATGCCTCCAGCTTTGTTTTATTTCCCTTTGGATTGCTTTGGCAATTCTGGGTCTTTGTGGTTCCATGTAAATTTTAGGATTAGTTGTTCTAGTTCTGTGAAAAATGTCATGGGTATTTTGATAGGGATTGCATTAAATCTATAGATTGCTTTGGGTAGTATGGCCATTTTAACATTTCTTCTTCCAATCTAGGAGCATGGGATATCTTTTTAGTGGGGATCTGGGAAGGGAAGCACAGGAATTTGTATTATCAGTCTGCTGTTTTTAACAGGATGTCTTCCTGCTTCCTGATCCAATTCCATCTTACTTCCTTTAGCCTTGTATTTTCTCACCTTTGAAAGGTCACTGATTCTCCAGTTTAATGACCTCTCTCTGGCATCATCTTCAGTCTCACACTCAGATTACTATGGATTCTTGACCCTTGATCCTTTCTGTGGCTTCCTGATCCCAGCTACCCTTCTCCTACTTCTGGCCACCACTCAGTGTCGTGAGTTAGCTCTCCTTCATCTGCTCTCCCCTAAATATGTGCATCCCCCAAGGACCTTCCCAAGGCTCTCTTCTGAAACAAACATAGCCATTTCCATATGCACAGCTGTTGCCTTTAAGTGGGGACTCCTGGGTCTGCATCCTGAGCCCTGACCTTCTCTCTTGACCTAGTCTAGCAAGTATAAATGCCTGTTGAAGATACTTACAGAGAAGTCCTGCTGAGACCTCAAATTCACATGTCTAAAATCAAATCAGTTTTATCTCCCATAGCCTGTTCTTCCTCCTGTGTTTTTCATTTCTGTTAATGGTGTCACTGTCTTCCATTTACTTCAGATCCTCAGGGCCATTTCTCAGCTACTACTTTTTCTCACCCCAGAATCTAATTAGTTACAAAATTCTATTGCTTTTATCCTCATAGGGCCTCAGAACCTATCTTTATCTTTCATTTCCATTTCCACTGCCCTTGCTGAGGACTGTATCACCTCTTGCTCGAATTATTGCAAAACCTTCGTACTGCTGTTCCTACCTGTATTTCATCTTCCCTCCAATTCATCTTCTATACCAGTGACTCCCAAATGCAGATCTAGTAACATCAAAATGAACTGTGATTTAAAAAACTGAGTATTTCTGGATATCTCCACTCAGTGATTATGGTTAATTAGGCCTGGGTGGGATGCAGGCCTCTGAACTTTTAAAGATGCTTCACAGTGAGTAAAGCAAATTTAGAACAATGTTTACTCAATGTATCATTTATGTAATTTTAGGACAAAAGCAATGCTGTATAGTTTTTATGAATCTATACATATATCTGTATACATTTGAGTCTTGAACAATGCAGGGGTAGGGGTGTCTACCCTCTGCACAGTCAAAAATCTGCTTAACTTATAGTCAGCCCTCAGTATATGCAGTTCCTCCATATACAGGATTCCTCCATATCTGTGGTTCTGCATCTTCAGATAACCAACCGTAATCATGTAATACTGTAATGTTTACTACTGAAAAAAAATCCACCTATAAGTGGACCTTCACAGTTTGAACCAAACCCATGTTGAAGGGTCAGCTGTATAAATGTGGACCAGAGGATACTCATCGAAGAGAAGTGTTTATTTCTGAGGAAGAGAACAAAGGGGAGCTCGCTCAAGGAGAGGTATGGTTTATTTCTCTTAAAAAATTCTAAAGCCAAAATGGCAAAACATTGACATGATTTTATTGTGAATGGAGAATTGTTATATTGTTTTCTGTACTTTTCTGTCTGTAGTAAGCGATTTTGAAACTCTCCAGATGATTCTGATGCCTACCTAGGTTTAGGTTCTGCAGAAAATGCACCTGTGACCACATCACACCTGTCTGAAAGGCTCCCATGATTCCCATCTCCTGCAGAGTCAATTTCAAGTTCCTTGACATGGCATTTGAGATGCTGGCCTACCTTTTATCCTTGCCTTTCATTCTCGCCATCTATTCAGTGCACCAGAAAACTCTGCTCTTCACGGAGCCTGGAAAATGTCTTTTGCTTTCACTTGGCTCTGTGTCTTTTGCTTGCAGATGCTGTTTTTAAAAATTTATTTATTTATTTGTTTGTTTATTTATTTATGGCTCTGTTGGGTCTTCGTTGCTGCGCGCAGGCTTTCTCTAGTTGTGGCGAGCAGGGGCTACTCTTCGTTGCGGTGCGCGGGCTTCTAATTGCAGTGGCTTCTCTTGTTGCGGAACACGAGCTCTAGGCTCACCAGCTTCAGTAGTAGTGGCTCATGGGCTTAGTTGCTCCGCGGCATGTGGGATCTTCCTGGACAAAGGCTCGAATCTGTGTCCCCTGCATTGGCAGGCGGATTCTTAACTACTGTGCCACCAGGAAGACCCTGTTTTTTCTGTATTGAATTCTCTTCCCTGACTTCCCACCTTTTGCTCATCAAAATACTGTCTGTCCTTCAAGATCTGTTTTAAGTTCTACCTTCTCTAGGAAACTTTCCCCCTTTTCAAAAGCTTTTTCTGTGCTTCCTACAGGATTTCATTTATACTTTTATGTTACTTATAATATGGGTCGTTGTTATTCACCTTTGTCCTATCCCATCCTCCCCTGTCCTCAAATGTAAACTGCTTGAAGGCAAGGGCTGTGTTATTCACTTACTCAATATATCTTTTATTGATCATATGTTTCTGAGCACATGTTTTATGTAAGGTATTGTGCTAAATTATGGGGGAGAGGTATGTGAGTAAAGCAGAGTTCCATTCAGATTCTCTCATGAAGTTTATGACGTGTGTTGAAGTCTCCAAGTAGAGGAGAGGACAAGGATGCCTTATCTGTCTGGCAGGCTGTGATATTTTAAAAGAAGGGAGAATCCAGTGTGGTTGGTTAAGTTGGACAAAAACTTATGGATAAGTTGTCTTTTGAGCTGGGCTGTTCTGTGTAAGATATTAACAAGGAGACATAGTCAAGATAGAAGCTTGTTGAAGTGATGGATAAATCCCAGGCAGAGGGCCCTCAAGTCTCAGAGGCCTTTTTTAAGAATAGTCAATAATTTACTTTGACCAAAGCCTGAACCAAATGGAGGGGAACAGTGGAAAATAAGGCTGGGAGAAGGGTTTGGGACTCATTCTAGTGGACCCAGATGCTAGGCTATAAAGAGATGGGGCTTCATTTGGTTAGATGCCACTGAAAGTTTGTGGGCAGGGTTGTGGCATGATCGGGCTTTGTTTAAGGCAGCAACACCTGGCTTGGGCAGTAAAAGGAGCTGGCAGAGCAGGTAGGAAGAAGTAACGATCTGGTCCAAGACAGGTGATTCAAGCTGGGACCGGGGCGGGGGGGTCAGGCAGCAGGCATGGAAGAGAGAGGTCAGGCGTGAGCAGTTTTGTAGGGGAGAATTGATTTGCTATACTTTCTGACTGTGGATTATGGATTGGTGTTGGGGAGCAGGTGGGTGAGAGTCCTTGAAGATGACTCAAGGAATTTAGCCTGAACCCTGACCAGGAAGTCGTTCCATTAATAAGAAGAAGAGCATTGGGAAGAGGATGAGGTTTTGTGGTAAAGATGACGTGTCTGGTTTTGGACATTGTAGTAGATTGAATAGTATCTCCCAAACTAGATATATTTAAGTCCTAATCCCTAATGCCTGTGAATGTGACCTTATTTGGAAATAGGGTCTTTGTAAATGCAATTAAGGTTTTAGGGTTGAGTTCATCTTGGGTTTAGGGTGGGCCTTAGATCCAATGACTGGTGGTCTTGTAAGAGAAAGGAGAGGGAGATTTGACACAGAGACACAAGGGGAAGAGCATGTGAAGATGGAGGCAGAGATATATTACCTGAGCTTATAAACCTGTCTGAGGAGGGTTTCGCTGTGCTTCTGCCCTTAATCAGCAATAGAGAAAACCTTTACTCCAGGCTCTTGGCAGAGACCACAGCCTCAGACAGTTGTAGCCCAGTTCCCATCCAGCTTTTTGTTGGGAGAATTAATATTATTTCTGGGAACTATCTCAGAGGCTATGGAGTCCATTAACTCCTCCAGCAATTCTAGTTTTTCTCCTTAGCTCAAGCCAGATGATCAGATTCCTGTCTGCTTGGACCCCTTTTTGGCTTTGCCAAGTCAGTACGGTGAATTGTGCTTTGGTCTCCTCTCTTGCATTGAGGGATGCAATAGGAAGCATTAAAGGAGACCCCCTACTGTATATACCTAGAGGCACTATTAATTGATTACTTTGCTTCCCCAACTCCCCAGTGTGGATGATAAAAGATACTTTATAAGAATTTACCCAAGGAAGGGAAGATTAACACCTTGGGAGAAATTCCTCAATGATAAGAAAAACTAACACCCTGGAGGTATGTACACTGTATTTTCCCTTAGAATCAATGTGATTATCTTGTACCTGTTTTCTTCTTTGCTTTGGCCACTAGGATGCTCAGAACCTAATATATGAACCACACCAAGTAATAGTTTAATACTTTACAAAAATATGTTTCTGTGGACTAACTTTTCCTCATACTCTTCAAGCCTCTTTTTATGTTGTCTTCTTAACATAGTGAACATATTTTATAAGTCATTTCATCCTTTGTTGACATTAGATGGTGTCTTGGGGTTCTGCAGAGAACCGTGACCAATAGGAGGGTGTGTGTGTGTGTAGAGAAGAAAAGGGAGAGACATATTGTTTGATTGATTGATTTTTAAGGAATTGACTCACATGACTGTGGAGGCTGGCAAGCCTAAAATCTGCAGGACAGGCCAGCAGACTGAAGACCCAGGGAAGAGTTGACGTCACAGTCTTGAGTCCACAGGCTGTCTAGAGGCAGAATTCCTTCTTTCTTGAAGGACCTAAGGCTTTTCTCTTAAGGCCTCAAGTGATTGGATGAGGGCCTCCCATGTTATGAAAGGTAATCTGCTTTACTAAAAGTCCACTGATTTAATTTTGATTAAAGTATAGGCTATGTACAATATTATATACGTTACAGGTGTACAATGTAGTGAGTCACAATTTTTAAAGGTTATACTCCATTTATAGTTACTATAAAATATTGGCTATATTCCCTGTGTGGTACAGTCTATCCTTGTAGCTTATTTTATACATAATAGTTTGTACCTCTTAATTCCCTACCCCTATATTGCCCCTCCCTACTTCCTTCTCCCCACTGATAACAACTAGTTCTCTATATCTGTGAGTCTGTTTCTTTTTGTTGTACTCACTAGTTTGTTTTAGATTCCAAATAAATGACGTCATAAAGTATTTGTCTTTCTCTGTCTGACTTATTTCACATAGTATAATATCCTCCAAGTTATCCATGTTGTTGTAAATGGCAAATTTTTATTCTTTTTTATGGCTGAGTAGTATTCCGTTGTGTGTGTGTGTGTGCGTGCGCACGCGCTCGCACGCATGTGTGTATACCACATCTTTATCTGTCCATCTATTGATGGACACTTAGGTTGATTCCATATCCTGGCAATTGTAAATAATGCTGCAATGAACATTGTCTGGATGCGCAGCCTCAGCGGCCATGGCTCACGGGCCCAGCCGCTCTGCGGCATGTGGGATCTTCCTGGACCGGGGCACCAACCCGTGTCCCCTGCATCGGCAGGCGGACTGTCAACCACTGCGCCACCAGGGAAGGCCACTGTTTTGGTTTTTATTGGATATATACCCAGGAGTAGAATTGGTGGGTCATATGGTAGTTTTATTTTAAGTTTTTTGATTAGCCTGTATACTGTTTTCCACAGTGGCTGCACCAGTTTACATTCCTATGAACAGTACCGGAGGGTTCTCTTTTTTCCGTGTCCTCACCAACATTTGTTACTTGTGTTCTTTTTGACGAGTCATTCTGACAGGCATGAGGTGATAGCTCACTGTGGTTTTGATTTGCATTTCCCCCAATGCTTAGTGATGTTGAGCATCTTTTCAAGTGCCTGTTGGCCTTCTCCATGTCCTCTTTGGGAAAATGTCTATTCGGTTCTTCTGACAATTTTTTAATCAGGTTGTTAGTTTTTTGATGTTGAGTTATATTAGCTGTTTATATATTTTTTATATTAACCCTTTACCAGTCATATCATTTGCAAATATTGCCTCCCATTCAGTAGGTTGTCTTTTCATTTGGTCAGTGGTTTCCTTTGCTGTGTAAAAGATTTTAATTAGGTCCCATTTGTTTATCTTTGCTTTTATTTCCTTTGCTTTAGGAGACAGATCCAAAAAATATTGCTACAATTTATGTCAAAAAGTGTTCTGCCTATGTTTTCCTCTAGGAGTTTTATGGTTTCTGGTCTTATATTTAGGTGTTTGATCCATTTTAAGTTTATTTTTGTATATGGTGTTGGAGAATGCTGTCCAGTTCCCAGCACCACTTACTGAAGAGACTGTCTTTTTTCAATTCTATATTCTTGCCTCCTTTGTTGTAGATTAATTGACCACAAGTGCCTGGATTTATTTCTGCTCTCTCTTTTCTGTTTCATCAATCTATGTGTCTGTTTTTGTGTCAGTACCATACTGTTTTGATTACTGTATCTTTGTAGTATGGGTGAAGTCATGGAGCATGATTCCTCCAGCTCTGTTCTTCTTTCTCCAGATTGTTTTGGCTATTCGGGGTCTTTTATGTTTCCATAAAGATTTAAAATTATTGTTCTCATTCTGTGAAAAATGCCATTGTATTTTGATAGGGATTGCATGGAATCTGTAGATTGCCTTGGGTAATGTGGTCATTTGAATGATAGTAATTCTTCCAACCCGAGAACATGGTATGTCTTTCCATCTGTTTGTGTGGTCTTCAATTTCTTTTATCAATGTCATATAGTTTTTGGATTACAGGTCTTTTGCCTCCTTAGGTAGGTTTATTCCTAGGTTTTTTTTTTGTTGTTGTTGTTGGAGTGGTAAATGGGATTGTTTCCTTAATTTCTCTTTCTGATCTTAGTTGTTAGTGTATAGAAATGCAGATTTCTGTATGTTAATTTTGTATCCTGCAACTTTACTGAATTCATTGATGAGCTCTAGTGGTTTTCTGGTGACATCTTTAGGATTTTCTACATATAGTATCATGTCATCTGCAAATGTGATGGTTTTACCTCTTCCTTTCCAATTTGGATTCCTTTTAGTTCTTTTTCTTCTCTGATTGCTGTGGCTAGGACTTCCAATTCTGTGTTGAATAAAAGTGGCCAGCACAGGCATCCTTGTCTTGTTCCTAACCTTAGAGGGAATGCTTTCAGCTTTTCATCATTGTGTATGATGTTACCTGTGAGTTGTCCTATATGACCTTTATTATGTTGAACTATGTTCCCTCTATGCCCACTTCCTGGAGGGTTGTTTTTTTTTTTAACCATAAATCGATGTTGAATTTTGTCAAAAGCTTTTTCTCCATCTTTTGAGATGATCACATGGTTTTTATTCTTTAGTTTGTTAATGTGTATCATGTTGATTTGCAGATATTGAAAAAATCCTTGCATCCCTGGGATAAATCGCACTTGATCATGGTGTATGATCCTTTAAATATATTATTGGATTTGGTTTGCTAGTATTCTGTTGAGGATTTTTTGCATCTGCATTCATCAGTGATTTTGACCTGTAATTTTCTTTTTTGTGGTGTCTTTGTCTGGTTTCAGTATCATGGTGATGGTGGTCTCATAGAAAAGGTTTGGGAGTGTTCCTTCCTCTGCAATTTTTTGGAATAGTTTCAGAAGGGTGAGCATTAACTCTTCTCTAAACGTCTGGTAGAATTTGCCTGTGAAGGCATCTGATCCTGGACTTTTGTTTGTTGGGAGTTTTAAAATTACTGATTCAATTTCATTAATGGCAATTTATCTGTTCATATTTTCTATTTATTCCTGGTTCAGTCTTGGGAGATTGTACCTTTCTAGGAATTTGTTCATTTCTTCTAGGTTTTCCATTTTATTGGCATGTAGTTGTTCATAGTAGTCTCTTATCCTTTGTATTTCTGTGGTGTCAGTTGTAACTTCTCCTTTTTCATTTCTGATTTTATTGATTTGGGCACTCTCTTATTCTTGATGTGTCTGGCTAAAGGTTTATCAATTTTGTTTATCTTTTCAAAGAACCAGGTTTTAGTTTTATTGATCCTTTCTTCCTTTTTTTTGTTTGTTTGTATTTCTGCTCTGCTCTTTATGATTTCTTTCCTGCTACTAACTTTGGGTTTTGTCTGTTCTTCTTTCTGTAGTTGCTTTAGGTGTAGGGTTAGGTTATTTATTTGAGATTTTTCTTGTTTCCTGAGGTAAGCTTGTATCGTTATAAACTTCCCTCTTAGAACTGCTTTTGCTGCATCCCATAGGTTTTGGATCATCTTGTTTTTATTTTCATTTGTCTGTAGTTATTTTTCGATTTCCTCTTTGATTTCTTCCGTGATCCATGGGTTGCTTAGTAGCATATTGTTTAGCCTCTATGGGCCTGTATTTTTTGTAATTTTTTTCTTGAGGATGCTTTCTAGCCTCATAGCATTGTGGTCAGAAAAGATGCTTGATATGATTTCAGTTTTCTTTAAATTACCAAAGCTTGTTTTGTGGCCTAACATGTGATCTATCCTGGAGAATATTCAATGTGCTCCTGAAAAGAATGCGTATTGTACTGCCTTTGGATAGAATGCTCTATATATCTATTAAGTCCATTGGTATAATGTGTTGTTTCAGGCCAGTTTTTTTGTTTTATTTTTTTTTCTGTCTGGGTGATCTGTCCATTGATGTAAGTGGAGTGTTAAAGACCCCTACTATTATTGTGTTACTGTTGGTTTCTCCCTTTATTCCCTTAATATTTGCTTTATGTATTTAGGTGCTTTTATGTTGGGTACTTATATATTTAAAATTGTTAGATCTTCTTCTTGGATTGATCCCTTGGTCATTATGTAGTGTCCTTTTTTGTCTCTTGTAACAGTCTTTATTTTAAAGTCTATTTTGTCTGATATAAGTCATGCTACCTGAGCTTTCTTTTGATTTCCATTTGCATGGAATATCTTTTTCCATCTTCTTACTTTGTGTCTGTATATGTTGTTAACTCTGAATTGAGTCTCTTGTAGGCAGCATATATATGAGTCTTGTTTTTGTATCCATTCAGCCAGTCTGTGTCTTTTGGTTGGAGTAATTAGCCCAATTACATTTAAGGTAATTATTGATATGTGGATTTTTATTGCAATTTTGTTAATTGTTTTGGATTTGTTTCTGTAGGTCTTTTTTTTTCCCCTTCCTTCTTCTTTTATTCTCTTTTGATTTTATGACTATCTTTAGTGTTTAGTTTGGATTGCTTTTTTCTTTTTGTATGGGCATCTATTACAGATTTTTGGGATGTGGTTTTTGTATTGCAGTCTATATACATATGTGATTGTTGTGAGTTATTGATCTCTTGATTTCAAATACATTTTAAAAACCCTGCGTTTGTACTCTCCTTCCCTAATGATTACTGTTTTTGATAGAATATTTTACATCTAATTGTTTTGCATATGCCTTTACTGGTTATTGTGGTTATAGATGATTTTACTACTTTTGTCTTTTAACCTCCCTACTAGCTTTGATGATTTTACTAGTGTGGATGATTTTCTACCTTTACTGTATGTTTACCTTAACCTGATGAGCTTTTTCATTTTGTAATTTTCATGTTTCTAGTTGTGGCCTTTTCTTTTTCACTTACAGAAGGTCCTTTAACATTTCTTGTAAATCTGGTTTGGTGGTGCTGAACTCTTTAAGCTTTTACTTGTCTGTAAAGGTTTTGATCTCTCCACCAAATCTGGCT
The DNA here is from genome assembly GCF_002837175.3 of Physeter macrocephalus. NCBI lineage: Eukaryota > Metazoa > Chordata > Mammalia > Artiodactyla > Physeteridae > Physeter > Physeter macrocephalus. The sequence goes on from NC_041215.1 coordinate 56,257,672, forward strand.
GAGGGTCTTGCTCTGTAGAGTATTCTTAGTTATAGGTTTTTCCCTTTCATCACCTTAAATATATCATCCTAGTCCCTTCTGGCCTATAGAGTTTCTGCTGAGAAGTCAGCTGATAGCGTTATGGGTGTTCCCTTGTAACTTGTTGCTTTTCCCTTGCTGCTTTTAATATGCTTTTTCTTTAATTTTTGCCATTTTAATTACAGTATGTCTTAGTGTGTTCCTCTTTGGGTTAATCCTGTATGGGACTCTCTGTGCTTTCTGCACTTGGGTGACTGTTTCCTTTCCCAAGTTAGGGAAGTTTTCAGCTATTATGTCTTCAGATATGTTCTCAGCCCCTTTCTCTCTCTCTTCTTCTGGGACCCCCCTATAATGCAAATATCAGTGTGCTTGACGTTGTCCTAATAGTCTCTTAAATGGTCCTCATTTCTTTTCCTTCTTTTGTCTGTTCAGTCTCAGAGATTTCCACTACTCTGCCTTTCAGCTCACTGATCCATTCCTCTGTATCATTTAGTCTACTGTTGATTGCTTCTAGTGTATTTTTCATTTGTTATTGTATTCTTCATCTCTGTTTGGTGGTTCTTTATATTTTCTATCTCTTTGTTTAAGATTTCTAACTTCTCACTCTGTGCGTCCATTCTTCTCCCGAGTTCTTTGATCATCTTTACAATCACTACCCTGAACTCGTGCTTGGGTTGTTTGCCTGTCTCCACTTCACTTAGCTCTTCTTCTGGGGCTTTATCTTGTTCCCTCATCTGGAGCATGTTCCTCTGTCACCTCATTTTGCCTAAGTTGCTGTTTGTATTTTTATATATTTCTTAGGTTAGTTATGTTTCCTGACCTTGAAGAAGTGGCCTTTTGTAGGAGATGTCCTATGCATCCCAGAAGCATATTCCACTCTTGTCACCCAAGCTGTATGCTCTAGGAGTTCCCCCTATGAGGGCTGCATGAGTGCTTCTGTTGTAGTGGGCTGACTGTGTGGGCAGTCTGGTAGGCTTGGTTGACCCCCAGCCCAGAAACTTGCCATGCCCTGCCTTGTGCAGAGGCTGTTGGCTTCTGGTTGGCTGGACTAGGTCATGAGGCAGATGACTGTGGAACTGGGGGTTGGGGGGACCCTGGGGCTAGTGCTGACTTACTGGTGGGCGAAGTCAAGGTCCAGAAGACTCTGGTGCTATTGCTTGCCCACTGTTGGGTGAAGCCCGGTCCTGGGGTTAGTGCTGGACTACTGGCTGGTAGAGCCAGGTTCTGGAATCTGGTTGCAGAGCCAGGGATCCCAGAGCTGGTGTCAGATTGCTGGGGGGGTGGGAGGGGGGCACAGTTCCTGACACAGTTGCATACAGAGTCCAGAGTGTTCTGAAGCTTGTTTTGGCCTGCTAGTGGGCAGGGCCATGGCCCATCTGGTCCCAGGGCAGGGTTTGGCCTACTGGTGGACAAGCTGAGTCTGCAGGCTGTGGGATTGTGTTTTCTTCCATTTGGTGTCTGCCCCCTGGTGGATGAGGCTGGTCCAGAGGCTAGAGCCAGCTTCCTGGAGAGTGGGGCCAGGGCCCAGTGGATTCTGGGGCTGGTGCCTGCTCACTGGTGGGTGGAGCTGGGTCCTGGGCCCTCTGGTGGTCAGGGCTGTGTCCAGAGACAGCTGTGGGCTCAGGGAGTCTTAAGGCAGCCTGTCTGCTGATGGGTGGTTCTGCATCCCCACCCAGTTAGTTGCTTGGCCTGAGGCATCCCAGCACTGGTGCCTAGAGGCTGTTGAGTCAGGGAGGGCTGGGTCCTGGGAAAAATCAGCTATAGGGAGGATTCCAAAATGGTGCCCACCAGCACCAGTGTCCATATGGTAGAAGTGAAACCGTGCACCTCAGATTGGGACTTGAACCCACGTGCCAGGACTTGAACCCAACCTAAACCCAGATTGGGACTTGAACCCACACGGCCAGGACTCAAACCTGGCCAAAACCCTGATTGGGACTCAAACCCATGCAGCTGGGACTTGAACCTGGCCAAAACTCAGATTGGGACTTAAACCCACGAGGCTGGGACTCGAACCTGGTCAAAACCCTGATTGGAACTTGAACCCATGCAGCTGGGACTTGAACCCACTCAGCTGGGACTTGAACCCACTCGGCTGGGACTTGAACCCACTCAGCTGGGACTTGAACCCACTCGGCTGGGACTTGAACCTGGCCAAAACCCACAGTCTCCCAACTGGGATCACACACCTGGTTTCAGGACTTAATGAAGCTCAGGTTCTTGATGTCTCATCGCAGAAAGAATTCAGTGAGAGACAAAGTGATAGGTAAGAAGTGGATTTATTTAGAGAGAAACACACTCCACAGACAGAGTGTGTGCCATCTCAGAAGGCGAGAGTGGCCTTGGAAGAAACACACTCCACAGACAGAGTGTGGGCCATCTCAGAAGGTGAGAAAAGGCACCAGAGTATGGGGTTGTCAGTTTTTATAGTGGTGAGTAATTTTATAGGCTAATGAGTGGGAGGAGTATTCCAGCTATTTTGGGAAGGGGTGGGGATTTCCAGGAGTTGGGCCACTGCCCACTTTTTGATCCTTATGGTCAGCCTTAGAATTGTTATGGCACCTGTGGGTGTGTCATTTAGTTTGCTGATGTGTTACAATGAGCGTATACTGAGGCTCAAGGTCTAGTGGAAGTGACTTGTCCATCATCTTGGACCCATTTGGTTCTAATCCGTTTATGTCATGTCCTTGGGCTATGTCATTCTTTCAGAGGTTGTGCCCTGCCCCCTTCCCTCCTGTTTCACCTCTTTACCCATCTTCTTATGATTCCTTCTTTGTTTCTTTAGTTGTAGAAGATCTTTTCTGGTAGGTTCTGATTTTTTTCATTGATGGTTGTTCTGCAGATAGTTGTGATTTTGGTGTGCTCGCAAGAGGTGAGTTCAGTGTCTTTCTTCTCAGCCATCTTGGCTGATCTCCCTCATTTAAATGTTAATCATATCTAAAAAATACCTTCACAGCAATATGGAGACTGGTGTTTGACATCATAGCCCAGCCAAGTTGGTTAAACACATAAAATTAATAATCATAGATAGGGATATAAATATATAATAGAATTTCCTTAAAATTTGGCATAATTGTTATTTGTCTTTTATTCTCGCTTATTTGAGTGCATGTAGAAAAATATTCTGACTCCCTCCCATCTCCTCATCTAGGTTCAAGTCTCATGTCATTATTTCATCAGCTGCCAGGGCTTTCTTCCAAAGCAGCATTGGTTAAATGGCATCGAGTCTTCATTGTGTATGGATGTGTGAATGCTCTGACCTGCCAACATACCCTGATACGTGTCAGTGTTATACGGAGTTCTGCTAGCTCCTTGGTAAACAGCCGTTTTTGTGGAGGGACCTGATGAAGTGTATGATTTCACCAATTATTACCATTTCCAATTAGCCAGGGCCCAGGTGTGTGTGAATAAAACCTTAGCTCACCCTCTCTGTAACTTTAACAGCCCCACCTAACTTGATTCCAGGGCTTTCACGCATTTGATATTGTTCAATTGATTATATTGCTGTTATTCTATTCTGAAAAGTCTTCAAACATCCGGGGACCTGCCTTTTGTTAGGAAACATTCCAGTTGTTCAGGAATGTAACTCATCCTCAGGGGTGGATCTTATTATCTCTTTATCTTTGGGAGGCTGGTTTCTTTGTTTGGGTGCAGACCTCTTCACTGTTGGAGAGAGGAGCCTGGCAACCTCACTTGCTCTCTTAAGGTAAGAATCAAGTGATTATGGACAACCGTCGGCTTCTTGTTTGGGAGCACTGGGTTAGGTCAGGATCCTCATGGACTCCTGAACATCTTGGGCCTCTGTCTTTGTCCATCTCCTCAGCAGTTTGCCAGGTTTTCTTTTCCATCCTAATCCTTTGCTTCTCACTGCTGTCCTGGGATTCAGAGGCCTGGTTTTGGCTTAAGTTAATTATATTTCTGATGAACCCAAGGAGGGAGTGCCCTTGCCTAGGGAACAGTTAGTGGTGAGACTTCTCTGCTTCCCACATGATGGACTAATTTGGTCAATTAAAAGAGAGCCTTCCAGAGTAACTATCTCAGGGATGGGGGTGAGAACATGTGGGGGGTAGGAGCAATGCTCAAAAGTGTTCACATCAAGTGAAATACGTTGCTAACTCTACTTACTAAGGGTACTCGCTTACTATTCTTGAGCATTTGTAATTATATGACATTTATATGTTCAGGATTAGAAGATATTTCCTGATCCAAAACAGGATGAGAGTGTTTCCCCAACCAAGAAAAGGTGGCAGCATCCATGTGAGCATGTTTAAAGTTGTGTGTTTTACTGATGATTGCTCTTTATCTCATTCATTTGGCCCTTTTGGTTTTAGGTGTGGTGCTTAATACACAGGCCAATCAGTATTGATTGTTAGGCGTGTCTCCATTTTCTTAGTAGAAAAAGCTGAATCTGACATCTGGTTTTCTGAGGTCAGGCTGCCAAGGCCAAGGACTATTTTCTTGAGGCTTCAGGGACCTGAGCCTAGCCTGCTAAGTAGTCATCTGCCTGGTTGGGCTGTCCGCTCCCAGCCCAGAGGCCCTCTGCTTTGCAACCAGACTTCCCACCTTGCATCCGATGGGTGAGGGAGGCAGCCTCCAAAGGGAGTTGTCTGAGATTGTGAACTGATGGGCCAGGGCCATGTGTACCTTCCTGTTTCTTGTCTAAAGAGGATATTGAATTATTAGTGCTTGTGTTTGTTAATGATAATTATATGTTTCAAGTACAAAGCAAAATTCTGCCGAATATCTACTAAGATGCTTTACTCCTTACCTTTTTAAAAGAATGACATTGTACTACCCTAATTAAGTTCAAGAAGACAAGTAGGAATCTGCATATCATCATCACTGTTTCCCCCAGGGCATATTGGGTGGTGTGCAAGCTGTTACTTGAACTTAAGAGTCTGCTATTAATCTGAAGAATATGGAGATCAGACAAGTGATGGTCCAGCAATGAGACAAACAGAGACTATTGGGTTATCTCCCAAAGCAAGAAAACTTAGAAAACTTAATTTCTTTTCAGTCACAAGTTCCACACAGTGTTAGGAACATTATAATAATGATTGTGATAATCATAATAATGATTATAATGGCAATAAAAAATAACTCTAATATTAACTGTCTCTATCACGACAGCTAACATTTGTTGGCTCCTACTTTCTACCAGGCCCTAGGCTAAGCATTTGATTTGCATTCTCTCCATCTGCACAGTATTCCTATGAGGAAGGTCCTATTAACATCTACTTTTTACAGTTGAGGAAACTGGGGTTTAAAGAGATAAGTGGCCCAAAGTTAGCCAGCCAGGCCCCAAAGTGGCAGAACAGGATGTAACCCTCTGGACAGCACAGAACGGGGTCCAGCCTTGCTGCAGCTTTGACCCGCGTGCAGGTGTTGTGGCTGGCACTCCTCTCGGCTTTCACACTTGCCCCTGCTCACCTACCCTTTGCCCTCTGACCTCCACCTACTGTTGACATGTTGTGTCTTCTGCACTGAGGTAGCCAAAACATTCAAAAATATGTAACTAGTTCAAGATTGTTAAAGAATATTCAGCCTATAGGGAACAGCAGAAAGAATGAGGAATAAAAATCACCCAGTTTTGATGAATTGGGAGATTGGGATTGACATATATACACTACTATGTATAAAATAGATAACTAATAAGAACCTGCTGTATTAAAAAAAAGGTAAATAAAATAAAATTTGAAAAAAAAAAACCACCCAGTTTTAAAGATCCCCACTCAATAGTCACAAACACGTTAGTGTGTTTTGCTGTGGCTTTTCCTCTTGTGAATAGTTTGTTCACGTAGTTATTCTGTATTTAAGTTTTGAATTTTAAGTTTAACATAAGTATTTTCTTGCGCCTTTGTTCTCATAAGCCTATTTTAATGGCTGCTGAGCCCTCTATTAAGTGCATATGGTTAGAGGGCTCTTAAGTCTATGCCACAGGAAGTTGTTTCTTTGAGTTGCTCCCATGTGACAGGTGCAGGCCACTCCTCACCATATTGATAGCTCATTTCTGTCTGCTGACAGTAGGGCTGGAATTGTGGGGTGTCTATGCCCCCTCACATTGTAAATACCTTGTATCTTGAAAGGGGTCTCTATGGGGTTTTGCAGGAGTCCTGCTGGCCTATAGCTCAAGACACCCAGATTAGGCTCTGCATTGAAACTAGCTGCAAGTCCTTTGGGTAAATTACTTCATCTTAGCGTCTTCATCTGTGGACCACTTACATCTAGTCAGCGCTGTAACTGCACGAAATCAGGAGTTTTCTGAACGCTCTTGATTTATAACCCAGTCAGTTCCAATTGCTGCAGCAATTCTGGTAGGGCTTAGCTGGGTTATGCTGAGTTGCTTCAAGCAGGAAATTTTGTTTTTCGAAATGACCAGACTGTTGGCTGTTGGAAGGTGAAGTGTCTTAGCTACTTCAGTTTAATCCTTGCCATTCCCACTTCTGTGCCCCAACCCTGCCAACTTTTTCCCCAGGCCTACACACCCAAAGAATAGATAGTAGAAAGTCTGTGCTCAACAAATAGAGGTTGAGCAAATGAATATATATATGTTCGTACAAATGCTATTAGTCTTCGTTTAAGAATCTTTAGCCCAATGGCTGACTTACTTTATCAAATTAATGAGTAAGATTGTTTCATTTAGATGTGATGGTTTATTTGTAATAAATAGGGACTTAAGCTTACAGAGTCTCTCATAGCATCTTTCAGAACAATTTCCCTACAAAGTTGATTTTCAGTGCTTCCCTCATGTTACAGAAGAAAGAACAATGATTTGTGGGACTTTGTATATTTTCCCCTGTATTGTAGGGTGAGATAGATTTTTGTTTAGATCACAGCAAAATCACAGCCTAGAATGTAATCATTCTCTCATTTTGACCAGCAGGAAAAATAAGGGCATTTGGGGCTTGCTGCTTTCCTTAGAGCCGCATGTCTGGACCCATGGGGATTACATGGTTTGTTCTGACTGGCCCCCCTGATTCTCACCTGGTGATACTAACCTTGAATTGGTTTGCTCATGCCTTGAAGGCATCTATCCACATCATCATAAAATAGCCAAGACTCCTAGAATAAAGCTGCTTCCAAGGAAGCCAAATCTTGCCCTTTCTGGCCCTATATTCTATCACAGACTAAAAGGAACAAGAGTTTGAGTTCCTACCACCCTCCACGAAGAGACCTAATTTGGTATCTACCTTGGTGCAGAAAGCTTGCCTTCATCTCCCCAGATATGGTCATTAATTGGCCTTAGCTTTTCCCAAGCTAATGTGCTGACTGCAGTGGCCTCACTGGCCTCACGTGGGTGGGATGAGAGCTTGGAAGCACCATGTGGTGGTTGGTAAATCTGCTGGCAAATAGACAAGTGGCATGGCTCCATGTGTCTGTTTGTGTTTGAAATGTCATTGATAATAAAGCCTCATTTGTTTAGGCCTTTGTATCTGTCATCTATTGCGTAGTAATAAACCACCCCAAACTCAGTGGCTTAAAACAACAAACATTTTATTTGCTCATGATTCTGCGGGCCAGCAAGTTGGGCTGGGCTCAGCTGGGTGGTGGGTCTGCTAGTCTCCCCTGGGGTCACTCATGCCACATACTCAGCTGGTGCCGGGAGGGGGTTGGTTTGGGGGCCTCAGCTGGGATGATTCATCTCTGTCATGTGGTCTCATCCTCCAGCAGGCTAGCTCAGGCTCCTTCACATGACAGAAGTGTCTGGGAAGAGGGTAAGCACTGAAGCTGCACCTTCTTTTGGTCAAAGAAAGTCATAGGGCCAGGCCAGAGTCAAGGGGAAGGTGTTGAAAATAGACTCTACCCCTTAGTGGGAATAGCTGCAAAGAATTCATGGCCATTTAAATTTTATCTAGGCTCTTAATTTTGATATGAAAGCATTCTGAAATTAAAATTATTTTATTTGACTTTAAATCATCCTGGAGTAGGGATGGTGTCATCAGCCCACCTGAGAGGAGAGAAATCTGGAAAACAGAGGTCTTCTGTAACATACCCAAGAGTATAACAACAAAGATAATGATAATAACAGCAAACATTAATATTGTTATTACTGTATGCCAAGCACTGTTTTAAGTCCTTTACATATTGTAACGCATTTGGTCATTAGAGAATCTTAAGAGTGGGTATTACTTTATCCCCATTTTATAGGCAAGAAAACTGAGGCACAGAGAAGTTAACTTCTCCCAGTGTCATAAGGCTACTAAGTGGCAGAACTGGGATTGTACCCCAGGTGGTCTGGCTCCAGAGTACCTCTCAGGTTAATGGAAACTAAACCTTCCTGACTCTTAGAGTTCTTTCTTGGACCATGTAGTTTTTCTGGAGACAGGGGGATTGGCTATATGGAGAGGGACACTAGGTCTTTCTGGGTTTACCCATCTGGCCAGAAATGGGTCTAGTCACATTGTAGGAGACCCTAATTGGAGATAATAAAGACACTAGACCCCATGGAACAGAGAGTAATTCTCCTGGGTGTGTATGTGTGGGGTGTCTGGTCATGGTGTCACTCTGCTCTGTTGCTGGGAAAGTGATTGAAGAATGAGAATATTTAATAATGTCCCTGTTAGCTTTTTGGATAGCCTCTTGTTCTTCGATTCAGGTCATCAGAAAGCCTCAGCTCCAAAGAAAAGAACGTTGTGTTTATTTAGCTTTTTGTTTAAGGACTACCCCAGGGAGAGGGTGGGTTAACAACCTTTTTTAATACAGTATTTGTCCATCTCCAGGTGGTACCAGGTGGTTTATGTAAGGAGAATGACACATTTTGCTGAATTTCTAAGACCGTCCTCGCAGCCATGGATTAAGTGGTCCACAGCACCCATATCTTAGTAATGGGCCTGCAGCCTCTCCTCGGTGTGAGAGGTGTAGGTGTGGGGCAGGTTTCAGAGCCAGGATTAGACTTGAGTCTCAAAGTGGTCCTTTCTCACTTTGCGTTGAGCACTAGAATGGGGGCAAGACCACCAGTCTAAGACTTAAGAGCAGTCATTTCAGCCTTCTAGCATCTCCTCTTCATCAAATCCCGTTGCTGTCTCTTGACTCCACAGCCAGCCTCCTCCTTCTGATGTCCTCCTGGTCCTCCTACATTGACTCAGGTTAGCATCAGTGACTGTTCCCACTCCTGAGAGGTATTTGCTACGTCTTCTGCATACATGAGAACCTGCATGTTCACCCTAATGGACTCGAGTAGAATCTGAGTGGGAAGCTAGGCAATCTGGATGTGCACAGCCCACCAGCGCGGGAAGGACATGGGGTCAGACTGGGGAGACCTGCGCTGCTGGCTGCCCCTCCTCTTCCAACACCTCTCACTTTCCAACCCCAAGGACTCCTTGATTGTCAAGTTCAAAATCCTAGGGATGCCTTCCCCATAGTAGTGGAACCTCTGTTACCTTTATAATCTTTTCCTTCAGCTAATCTTGGAGAGTTTATAATCCTGTTTTGCATTAAGTATTTTTCCCTTTTGGATGCTTACATCCCTTTTTTGTTATTCAAACTAGCTGAGACAGTTGATGCCCTAGCACAGAAAAGAAACCCTGACAGGCAGGTCTCTACAGGAGAGATTCTCCAAACAGTGTTTGACTGTCAGAGATTGCAGCCAAATGGCTCAGCCTACCTTTACGACACCACATGGAATGAGAGAACAGAACACAGGCAGGAAGCTGCTTTTGTTTCTGAGGCCTTGGGGCTGTTCTTTCCCGACTGTAAACCTAATTGCTTCCTGGGTGGATCTGTCCAACAGAGCGGTATTCCTTTAGCTCCCTCCTGTCTGGTCAGTCTGGACTACCAAAGCCTGCACCTTTGTCAGTGGGCTGGGTGGAGTAACATTGGATACCTTTGGCTCTTGCTGACGTTGCCTATTTTGGGGACTGGCGGTACCCAGGAGAAGGATGTGAGCATGTGTGTGAGGGGAGGCAGGTGAGAGGCAGCTGGGCCTCCTGGCACAGTGACGAGCAGGACGAGACAGTGTGCTTAGCAAACCAGCGTCCCTCGCAGTGCTCTTGAGTGCACGCAGAAGTCCTCATCCTCCAGAAGGGGAGGTTATTCACCTTATACCCATAGAAGACACTTCAGGTGTGGTATTTCCTTGAATTTACTGCAGTTTTGACTCACCCTAGGATTGCTAGGTTTCATCATTCCCCTTTCTGGTTGGTTTTATGACCAATGTTGTAGGAAGGTAACCCCTGAAAGTTTGTGTAAGCCCCTCCTTTTTTTTTTTTTTTTTTTTTGCTAGCAGTGAAGATGATTGCTCAGCAGTAAACACAGAAAGGGAGTTTAAAAAAAAAAAAAAACTTTGCTCTAGGCTGGCTCTTGGCAGGAAAGCTGAGCTGGGAAAGGCAGTTTCTAAGTAGTTAGGATGCATATTTACACACCCCAGGGTCACGGGGCTCTTTAGCAACTTTCTTACCATCCTCAGTGGCTCTTTCTTGAAAGGTGGTTATCAGTAATCCAACCAAAGGACAGCATTCCAAATTTAACCTTAAGTGGCTCTTGAAATTTCCTCTTCAGGAAGTCTTTCTATAATAGAGATGAAAACTTCCTCTGGGTCTGCACAAGACAAACCCAGGCACGATTCTGTTCTCACCACAGTCGCTTTCCATATTTAACCTGGGAACATTGAGTCCTGTCTACTTAATGGCTGTGTTTCTCCTGTTAGCTGAATGTGGATCCGTGCTAGGATAAAAAGGGCAAAGCTGGTTACTCTGGGATGGCAGATCTGTGCTAACCACCCCGGGTAGTGCCACCAGATGGATGGTGAATAAATGTGTTTGGACGGTGATGTCACCTGAAGCACACACTGTGATCACAGGGGCCTAGCTTCTCTTTTGCATTTAAGCTTCAGGTATACTTTGATCAAGTACGTGGTCAAGCCTTTTCACTTAAGTTTACTTTGGAGCCTCAGCAAAGTATCCAATCAGATTGTTGCCAAAATCACATATGGTATAAACCTATTTGGCTGTTATCCAACAGAACTCTAATATGAGGCAGTAATGTAGGTGGTTACTTGGCCATCTATTAAATTATTTTCTATATATTTTTAGTAGCATCTCAGTTGTAATTAAACTATATTTCAGAATTTTAATTGAAATATATTTGACATATAACTGTAAATTTAAGGTGTACAACATGCTGATTTGATACATTTATATATTGTAACATGATTGCCATTGTAGCTGTAGCACCTCTATCATGTCACAGAATTATCAACCCTTTTTAGTGGTTGGGATAATTAAGATCTAGTCTCTTAGCAAGTTTGATGATTATAATACAGTATTGTTGTCTTTATTCACTATACTGTGCTTATTTGTCTACTAGTTTCAAGTAAACCGTATTTTAACATATCTCCCCCAAAAGGGTAAATTCAAGTAAAGCAATATGGAAAATAGTGGGGATATTCAGATTAATTAGGAAATGAGAATCCCTAATGCATTCATGGATTTTCTTCTGAGATTGGTTATAACTCTGAAAGGGAAAGGTTTTCAGTTTTCCAGTCTTTAAAATGAACTGTCATGTTAGAGGCTTTTGCCTTGACTTGTCCGCATGTGTTTACCCTATTAGAATAAGACATTGGATTAGTTTTATATACAGGATTCCCCAAATAGCCAAGGCAGTGACCACAAGCAGAGAGCCAGGTAGCGTTCCTATAGGATTTCTCTCCACTAAGGTTACAAATGTTCTTACTGCCATTTCTCCCCTGTCTCCTCCATCCCTGTGATCACCAGAGGCCTAATGGATAGTTCTCTGGACAGCTTTCCTTGAATTGTGAGCTGAAATACAGGCTTTAAATATAGAGTTTTAAGATGTTAGGGAGAAAAGTGACATTGATTTATTTGTTCTGTTCTCAGCCAGCCTGAGAAACCTGTCCCGTCAGGTAATCAACAACTGTTTTTATCCTAACTGGTGACTTCAAGAGAGGGATTACTCATTCCATCATTACCATTCCCCCTGAGTCATCCTGGCTGGCTCCTGTTGGTTTCAACCAAATAAGAATCTTCAGGCCGTGGACTCTAAGGCCAAGGTACCTGTTTAGTAATATGAATTACGGAAACATGCCTTGGACACGGAGCCATGGCTCATTCTGGAAAGATACTGTCTAGATTCAGGTCTTTAGCTATGTGTCTATTTGAGGAATTGTGTTGTCTGGTATGGTCTAAGTGGCCATCTTAGTGGTCAGCGTAGAATGATCGTATGAGCAGCCAAATCCTCCAGCCTACCTGGTGATGATCTAAAGGGCAAAGATACGGCTATGAAAATGAATGGTGATTTGGGAGCACCTCGAGCCTGTACCTTCTCAGAAGTGCTGCAGGTTGACCACTGAGTATTCAGTGGGGATCTTAGTAAAGCCCCTTGAAGGCCTTGTCCTTGTGATGGTGCTAAGAGATACAGGGACACTGAAAGGAAGCTGGTTTCCATTTTACTACCTGTCCCTTGTCATGCCACTGTCCTCAGTACTATTCTTGGGTCCTATTGTATATGATTTGGATGACAAATCTGAGACTAAATTGTCTCGGGTCCAATTTGGATGTACGCGTAATTGTAGAGATCAGTATTGATTGGCACGTGTGTTTAGTTCCAGTTCATTCCAAACTTCAGTTTATTTCCAAGTTCTTAACGTTTATGTTCATCACAGACCTAGAGAAACTTAATTTTGAGGGGGAGCTGTCTTTTAAGACTTAGTTGAGGTATCACATGTTCATGGGAGAGCTTGACACGTAGAAAAGAAAAAGGCAAATGCTGGATGCAAGTTTGTGGGTTAGTTGAAAATCCTACCTCTTTCACAGATTCTTAACTAATCCTTCCTGGGTTTAAATAAAATCAGCAGTTGCTTTTACAACAGCGATTCTGTCACCTTTCTCTATCTTCAGGCACTTGAAATATATCACTAAACAACATGAGAACTAACCCAAGGCCCTTTAGACTGTAGACTGAGCTGCTTGGGGCAGGAACCTTGCCTTCTTCATCTTAAATTCCTAGCACTGAGAAAAATAAGGACTGAAAAAAAAATGCCTGTTTTATAAGCAGGTATATATGAACTAGTAACCATGGAAATAAGACACATTATGATCCTGAAGCCCCAGTGGTTGGATGGCATGTCCTGTAGGGTCAGCGTTGTATAGAAACCTGGGTGCAGGCAGGGAGCAGCTGCTCTGGGACTCTTGGACGGGCCTGTAAGGAAGGCATTAATGCAGGCCCCATGGTGGGTTGGCTTTTACCATTGCCCATGATTCCTGTGTTGAAATAGGAGGGCTCAGCCCAGACAAATGCTGAGGAAACAAAACCAACTATTTTATTACCCTCTCCAACATTTATAGCCAAGCCCTATTCAGTGTCCTTATCCTAGAGCCCTTCGGACAGTCATTTCAATGGTTTATTTTCTTTTCACAACCAAAAAACAAATAAAATATTTTATCACCTTTTGGGTAGACTTGATGTCTTTCTCTTCATTTCATCACTTTCTGGGTCTATAAAATTCCCCTTACCTTTCAGTTTTTATAATGCAGGGATAGGAATTCTGTTTTTCTCCTTCTTTATGTAAAGATTTTTTTTTTTTTTCAGTCTGAGGGTTTTTTTCTTTTTTTTGGTCCTATATCCCCAGCCTGTTGTTGCTGTTGTATGTGGTGTGAGGTGCAGGGGAATAGGGAGAGGGGGACTGAAGGCCACGTGTTTTCAGGGACACATGGATGGCAGGGAGAGGTTTTGAATAAGAAGAGATTTTTTTTTCAGTGCCGTTCTCCACTGTGGGAACATTGGAACCTTTGGCGGTGAAGAAGTGGTTGTGCTGGCTTAGGAGGAAAATACTACTGAGATTTTCTCTGTGGTTTCTTTCCCAGGATCCACAATAAAAACTGATGAACCCACAGCATTGTGATTACCCCTCTCCCTTCTGAATTGTATGTCTTCACCCCCAGCTTCCTGCTTTAGAGCTCACATAGGCTCAGTTTTTTTTCTGCTCTTTGTCTTTTTTTGCTCATTTCTGCCTCATTTTCCATATGCCTCCTTCTATTAAGGTGTCAACAGCAGGACACTCACTCAGCCCAGTCATCGTGAGCCACAAAAGCTACTCGGACACCTGTGTGCATTTAGCAGGACAAAGCTATTCTCAGGTGATTGTCAGCCGAGTTGATGCAGTATGAGGTCGTGTCAAGTTCAGTGGTGCAACTCAGTGATCTGAGATGTCTGTCTTCCGCCCCTCTGGTCCCTTCACCATCAGCTTTAATGAAGACCATAGAACTGAAAGGGTGTTGGGGTCTTTTCCCTTAAGGATCCTGATCTCCAAGTACAGAAGTGCATTTGACAGCATCCCCATTGATGGCTGCTCCTCCATCCTCTACTTGAATAATTCCATTGGCAGGGTGCTCCTCACTCTTAGGCAGCCCATTCCCTTGTCAGGCATTTCAAAACTTGACCCCAAATGGGTCTACCTGCATCTTTTATGAAGTCATCTTCTGAAGTAACTTTCTCCTCTCCAACGATTTGAAAAGTTATTAGTCAAGGTTTAACTCTCAGTCTCCCCCTCCCGCCACCAAAGTTTTCATTTCTCTGGGCAAACAAGTGTAGCTCTCTCAAATACTATAATTTAGGCAGAATTTTTAGACCTCTCGCCATCCTGGATATCTGGTTCTGCAGGCCTCCTAATTAGAAGTGGTTGTTGTGTTCCAAAGGTGATCGAGACTCATGAAGAGGAATTTTGCTTGACCCAGATGTTGTGATCTAAAGATGAGGCTCCGTTGTGCTAGCTTTTTTAGGCAGCAGAAATATATATATATATATATATATATATATATAAAGTTGTGTCTGTATGTATGTATATATAGATGACATGGTGTTTTTAATTACTATAAAATTCATTTAAAATACTTTCTGTCTAGTAAGGCTTTGGGTAATTGGGTGCCTGTGCTGTTGAAAATCTGAACCAAAATACATAACTTTATATTTAGCATCCTGTAGGTTTCAGCTTGATGCTATAATCTGTCAAGTCTTTTTTTCTGTTATGAATCATAGTAGCTGTCTTTCTTGGCTCCGTGCCCTCAGTAGGTTTCATAGGAAATCTTATCTTCATTCAAGTAGTTGATAAAAATGTTAAATGGCATAAATAAAGACAGAATTCTGTAGCATCCTACTAGAATGTTTAGAGTTGAGGCTCATCTATTAAAAAATATTACTTGGATAAGGAAACACAAGCTTTAAATGATACATTAAACAAGATGGACTTAATTAATGTCTTTAAATGACACATTAAACATGATGGACTTAATTGATATGTATAGGACATTCCATCCAAAAACAACAGAATACACTTTCTTCTTGAGTGCTCATGGAACATTCTCCAGGATACATCATATCTTGGGTCACAAATCAAGCCTTGGTAAATTTAAGAAAATTGAAATTGTATCAAGTATCTTTTCTGACCACAACGCTATGAGATTAGATATCAAATACAGGAAAAAATCTGTAAAAAATACAAACACATGGAGGCTAAACAGTACACTACTAAATAACCAAGAGATCACTGAAGAAATCAAAAATTACCTAGAAACCTACGAGATGAAGCAAAAGCAGTTCTAAGAGGGAACTTTACAGTAATACAATCCTACCTCAAGAAACATTTCAAATAAACAACTTAACCTTACACCTAAAGCAATTAGAGAAAGAAGAACAAAAACAACCCAAAGTTAGCAGAAGGAAAGAAATCATAAAGATCAGATCAGAAATAAATGAAAAAGAAATGAAGGAAA
>NC_041215.1:56274256-56275681 GCF_002837175.3 Physeter macrocephalus
AAAGGCCATATATGACAAACCCACAGCCAACATCGTTCTCAACGGTGAAAAACTGAAATCATTTCCACTAAGATCAGGAACAAGACAAGATTGCCCACTCTCACTGCTATTACTCAACATAGTTTTGGAAGGAAATAAATTAAAGATGATACAAACAGATGGAGAGATATGTCATGTTCTTGGATTGGAAGAATCAACATTTGAAAATGACTCTACTGCCTAAAGCAATCTACAGATTCATTGGAATCCCTATCAAACTACCACTGGCATTTTTCACAGAATTAGAACAAAAAATTTCACAGTGTGTATGGAAACACAAAAGACCCCGAATAGCCAAAGCAATCTTGAGAAAGAAAAACGGAGCTGGAGGAATCAGGCTCCCAGACTTCAGACTGTACTACAAAGCTACAGTAATGAAGACATTATGGTACTGGCACAAAACCAGAAATATAGATAAATGGAACAGGATAGAAAGCCCAGAGATAAACCCACCACATACGGTCACCTTATCGTTGATAAAGGAGGCAAGAATATACAGTGGAGAAAAGACAGCCTCTTCAATAAGTGGTGCTGGAAAAACTGGACAGGTACATGTAAAGGTATGAAATTAGAACACTCTTCCCTCTTGCATCTCCCTCCCACCCTCCCTTATCCCACCCCTCTAGGTCATCACAAAGCACTGAGCTGATCTCCCTGTGCTATGCGGCTGCAAGATCCTTTTTGACCCACCTCCTAGAGAAATGGAAATAAAAACAAAAATAAACAAATGGGACCTAATGAAACTTCAAAGCTTTTGCACAGCAAAGGAAACCATAAACAAGATGAAAAGACCACCCCCAGAATGGGAGAAAATATTTTCAAGTGAAGGAACTGACAAAGGATTAATCTCCAAAATATACAAGCAGCTCATGCAGCTCCGTATCAAAAAAACAAACAACCCAATCCAAAAATGGGCAGAAAACCTAAATAGACATTTCTCCAAAGAAGATATACAGATTGCCAACAAACACATGAAAGGATGCTCAACATCATTAATCATTAGAGAAATGCAAATCAAAACTACAATGAGGTATCACCTCACACTGGTCAGAATGGCCATCATCAAAAAATCTACAAACAATAAATGCTGGAGAGGGTGTGGAGAAAAGGGAACCCTCTTGCACTGTTGGTGGGAATGTAAATTGATACAGCCACTATGGAGAACAGTATGGAGGTTCCTTGGAATACTAAAAATAGAACTACCATACGACCCAGCAATCCCACTACTAGGCATATACCCTGAGAAAACCATAATTCAAAAAGAATCATGTACCACAGTGTTCATTGCAGCTTTATTTACAATAGCCAGGACATAGAACCAACCTAAGTGTCCATCAACAGATGAGTGGATAAAGAAGATGTGGCACATATGTACAATGGAATATT
>NC_041215.1:56275728-56276365 GCF_002837175.3 Physeter macrocephalus
TAGCTAGTGGGAAGCAGCCACATAGCACAGGGAGATCAGCTTGGTGCTTTGTGACCACCTAGAGGGGTGGGATAGGGAGGGTGGGAGGGCGACGCAAGAGGGAAGAGATATGGGGATATATGTATACATATAGCTGATTCACTTTGTTATAAAGCAGAAACTAACACACCATTGTAAAGCAATTATACTCCAATAAAGATGTTCAAAAAAATATTATTTGGCAGCTCGTGATTTGCTGTTGTTCCCACAAGGATAAAAGATTTTATGTACTGCCTTCCCAAAATTCAAGTCGTGTATGGAATTTTACTGATTTAATAGCCTGGTAACCATATCATGAAAGAAGAGAGATTTGTTTGGCTATATTTTACGTTAGATTACCATCCTAGATCTTACTAATCACTTTTTTCTTTTCAACTTGTTCACAAACCAACTGTTTACTAATCTGCACCTTCATTTATTCAGATTCAAAGAGATGTTTATTTGTGAATGTTCAGTGTCTAGTAGAGCACTCAGTATATGCGAGATGGTTCTTGCCTTCTAAAATTTATAGTCTAGTGAAGAAAGAGATATGGGCTTCCCTGGTGGCGCAGTGGTTGAGAGTCCGCCTGCCGATGCAGGGGACACGGGTTCGTGCCCC
>NC_041215.1:56276392-56297094 GCF_002837175.3 Physeter macrocephalus
TCCGCAACGGGAGAGGCCACAGCAGTGAGAGGCCCGCGTACCAAAAAAAAAAAAAAAAAAAAAAAAAGAGAGACATATATAGTTATATTACTCTGTTGGTAATATACACATGTGTGTATGGTATTTATATTACTTGTATAATAAAGATGGAGTTTTATAAACACAGTACAGTAAATAACACTTAGTAAAGGTATGTTTAAGAGAGCCGACCCTGCCTGGTCATGAGATAATGGACAAGTACGATTTGAGCTGGGACTGCAGAATAAGGAGTTGATGATTAGTTTGGGAAAGGATGGAAGGCATTCAAAGAAAGGAATAAGGCCTCCAAGGATAAGTGGCCTGTGCCTAGACTCCAGACCCTGGCCTGCCTAGGCCCTTCTGCCTGCCACTGTGACCTCCAGACTCCCGACCTGTGGCTTGCACTTGGTCATGTTAACTACTGGGGTTTTTTGCTCTTTCCTTAAGTATTTGACTTACAGACTTCTAAATGAAGTCTGTTTTTTTGGCTTTGAGGAGGCATTCAGGATAATCAATAATCAGGTGACTACAGACAGTTGACAGGACATGTCTCGTAACCACCTACATCCTAGTATGACAGCCACCCCATAGATACTATGGAAAACAGTGGTGTTATGACCCTAAAAGATGTCACATGCAACCATATAGACTGACAGACTTTAAAATTAGGGTAGCACCTATGTTTTAAACCAGTAATTCCACTGAAAAGAGACCTTCTCCCATACACACACCCACTATCCTCATACCTCAGGACATCCAACCACCTTTACTTTGAAATATCTCATCTCCTTTCATCCTTAGTTGAATTGTTTGAGGAGATTTGAGGTGGATCAATTCAGCTGTGTTTGCATTTTCTAGAGCATGAAAAATGGTGTTTCAGGACTTCCCTGGTGGCACAGTGGTTAAGAATCCGCCTGCTGATGCAGGGGACACGGTTTTGAGCCCTGGTCCCGGAGGATCCCACATGCTGCGGAGCAACTAAGCCCACAACTACTGAAGCCCGCATGCTCTAGGACCCGCGTGCTGCAACTACTGAAGCCTGCGCACCTAGAACCTTTGCTCCGCAACAAGAGAAGCAACTGCAAGGAGAAGCCCGTGTACCGCAAGGAAGAGTAGCCCCTGCTCACCGCAACTGTAGAAAACTGTGCGCAGCAATGAACACCCAACTCAGCCAAAAAAAAAAAAAAAAAGGGTGTGTCAGTGATTACATGCAGCAATTGAGGAACCAATTGTACAGCCCAGTTTTTTAGATTGCAGGTGGAATTGGCAGCATCAGTAGTTAGAGAAACTGCCCCCAAGCACAGGAGCTGAATAAATTCAGTTCATGCTGCACAGAGAGAATAAACCTGGAACGCCACAATGGTGTTTTCTTCAAATGCATTTCCAATCATTCCTCATTTGCTAAGGAAGAGCTTTTATTTTTCCATATTAGACCTCTGTTTCGATCAAACATGTAGCCAGTTGGCTAAATAGCAACTTGAAAAGCTGGCTGGGATTCTGTTTTTAGTGTCCTGGCAGGAAAGAGATGTTTGTTATAATTGGGAGCCTTAGCTGTTCTTCCATCTGCCCATTTCCTCCTGATTTTTACTCCCCTTCACCTTGTTTCTCTGGGAGCCCGTAGTGTTGCTTTTTATATAGAAGAGGGACATAAGTGACCAAGGGCTGTGAGACAGCTCATGAATTGCTTTTTGGCTTAGAGGGCAGACGTTTTGAGAGTCAACAGCAGGAAGCTTTGCTGTGAGGTCTGCAGGGGTTTGGGAGAGATGCCTAATGCTCTGTGAACAAACCTCATGCCTGTGGGGCACTTTGTTACTTCCCTGCAGCGACCTGCTCCAGCAGGTGGTACTC
The DNA here is from genome assembly GCF_002837175.3 of Physeter macrocephalus. Classification (NCBI taxonomy): domain Eukaryota; kingdom Metazoa; phylum Chordata; class Mammalia; order Artiodactyla; family Physeteridae; genus Physeter; species Physeter macrocephalus. The sequence continues at coordinate 56,278,259 of NC_041215.1, forward strand.
AAAGCCTGCTTACAGGACTGATAGTGGTTTAGCTAAATCTGCTGCCGGAACCAGACAGCTCACACAGGGTCAACTTCTTACACTACCTGGCCCTGTTCCTTTGCTGCAATCGAAAGTTACAAAACCTGAAAGGGGACTAACATTTATTGAGTACTTACTGTATGCCAGGCGTTGTGAAACATACTTTATAGTTAATTCACTGAATTCTCACCGTTTCTTATTTACTTCTCACCACGGTCCTGAAATTGAAATTTTACTGTCCTGACTTATAGATGAGGAAACTGAGACTCAAAGAAGTTAAGCAACTTGCTCAAGTTAATCATTTCCTGGCAGTGATGATCAGAGCCTGAGTTCAGGATCTAAACAAGGTTTCAGTGACTCCAATTAAATCCAGGACACTAAACCTTGAGAAAAACTTGTGTTCTGAGGGTGGCTAGAGATGTAAATACTCAGGTTGAGAAGCAACTGAGCTTCCAGCACAGCTTTTTTATATAGACTGTGACATATAGACAATGACATTTTCTTTTATTGCCATCTAGTAATGTCAGAGCTTTATTGAAATTGTAAGATATTATAACAACAGAATCTTGTCACTACTGTGATCTAGAGGTTAGTGTGAAAGTAACTCAGTGTTCTATCACTCTACCCTCTCCCACCCTTCCTAAATGAATCCAGATAGTGCAAGCTGGATGTCCTGTTCTTTTAGCCCGTGACAAACAATAGAAGTGACTGAAACTATGTAGAAGCTCTGCCCTGTTCACAGAGCAGAGTCTGTCAAAATTAAAGAGCTCTGAATTTCCAACAACTTCAGACAGACACTGGCAGCTGACTCACCTTGCTTTTCAAATTTTGTTTTCCTTTAAACTTGAGAAATGCCTTTAATGCTTTCCTCCTGATAAGAATGCATTGCAGACATGATCTTCTAAGCCAGACAACTGTTTTGAGGCCTTGCAAGCCTGTTGATTGTATTCACTCTCTTTCTCAACAAATGGTGTATCCCTGCACTTACTCTAGCCAGTAGGTCTTTTCAATAAATCTGCCAAAGGCCAGGCCGGTCTGCACAAAGCATGTTTTACACCTTCCCCAACCGGATGAAAGGCAACTCTTTAGAGCTCGGTAGGGCGGAAATTCCTTATCTTACAGGCTCAAGAATAAAAGTGTACATCTAGCAGTTTTCATTCTCACCTGCCTACTACAGTGGTCAGGAGATTACTTATTGTTCCTTCATTAGCCAACTTGTAAATACCCAAGTTCAGGGGCGAGGAAGGAACGTTCCAGCTGTACTCTGTGGTCTCAGAATCACTGACTAGTGGCAGACAAGAGAGAGAAGTGCATCCTGGGAGGCCTGCTTTCCTTTCCCACAGCGATGCTTAAGTGACGTCGTTCAGGAATAATCAAAAGGGAAGTTTGTGCATCCAGTTACCAGATAGGGGATCAGAGAGCCTCAATTTCTCTTGACATAGTTATGGGTCTTCTATGGGGATTAGAAAGCTCTGCAATCATGCAGATGACTTTCAAAGGCAATGTGAGATATTTTACTGCTCAAACCAAGTCCAGCTATCTCAGTAACCCAGCAGCTAGCTGACAGTGCCAATGCTGTTGTAAAATCGGGAGCTTTCGTGTTGGTGAATTGCTCGTGAAGCACAGAGAGCTGGGTAACCTATTTTAAGGAGATTTTATATTTCTGACAGGGGTGATTAAAAAACAGGCTCTATTGCTCAGATCAGCACATAGATCACAGACATAACTTTTTCCCCCAGACTTCTAACTGAGATATATTTCTCTTTGCAGTGTTGGTGAGTGCTGGAAAGGTCATTTTGATTTGTTATTTTGTAAACTGGGCATTCTGAATATGGAGGAGTTAGTTCACAGAGAGCTGTCATTAATTCGTAACTTACAGTCCCTTTTGGAAATGTCTCTTGCCACTAATGTCTTTGCAAGCAAAGTCACAATCCCCTCAGAATCCTTCATCCTGAAATGGTCACGTCCAGTCCTGCCAGGGGAGAGCTCAGCTTTTACTGTTGGTTTGTATATCATCTGTATTCACTCCAGTTTTCCTAAACTTACAGTCAGTAGCCTAGTTAGTTTAGGAGATTTTTTTAGTTAGATGAGATAACTCACAAAACTGGTAAGGAATCTTTCAACCTAAGTTAAAATGGAAACAGCTGTATATTCAGTAGAAATTTTCTGTAACATTCTATCACTTTTATTGTTCTTGACAATGAGGAAAGGAAATACCAGAATTGAAAGTCTGTCCCTTAGTAACTGGCAAGAAGGTGGGTTCTGGTCTGCCTAACTTTTCTCTGGGTAGATTTAATCAGTGTTTGCTGTCAAAGAAGAGAAATGTCTAGCTTCGGCAAAGACACTTTCTCTGTCTCGATAAACACGGTTAAGGTGACGGTAGGCCCTGTGTGAAAAAAGTGAGGGGAATACTTTTTTAATGATTGGAATACCAAAAGACAGATTTACTAGGGGCTCTGCTGGGCTTTTCTCCCTAAACTTACTGATTCAGCAGGTGATGCAGGAGCAGGTACAACGTTATATGCTGTTATACAAGTGAAACCGACAGATTTAATGATTCCCGGCTTCTGGGTCATAATTCTTTGGTAACAGCGAGAATCTCAAACCTGCAGTACTCCTTTATCTTCCCCGGGGCACACACATTTCTTTTCATAAGGTGGGGTTTTGTTTTGTTTTGCCTTAGTCTCCAAAAAGACTATAATGAGGAAAAAAAGAAATAAGCAAGTGTTGAAATATGAATGAGTCAGAGAAAAGCATTAACCAGAGCCTCCCCATATTAGAAGCTCCCTAAGTTTTATTTGTTGGCAGGAGGCTTAACATGGAAACAAGCTCAAGTGGGCACCACTCCTGCTGTTCTGAGGCCCAGCCTGGCTGAGCGTGTGCAGAGGCTGTATCACATTCCCTGCCACCTCTGCTGGTCGGCTTAGGGCATTGGCTTAGGGAGTCGGCTTAGGCCACAGGCACAGTAAAGGGCCTGGAGGGATCCTGGCCTTCAACGGATGTTAAATGATTTTTGTTTTCTGAGCTCTCAGTTGCCCAATCCCTCCACCAGCCGCTCCGAGCTTTATTGAGGTAAAATTGACAAAATTGTGTTAAGGTGTATAGCATGAGATTTGATATGCGTATACAATGTGAAATGATTACCACAATTAAGTTAATTAACACCTCCATTACCTCACATAGTTACCTTTTTTTTTTATGGTGAAAACACTTAAAATTTGCTTTCTTAGATAATGTCAAGTATGCAATACAGTATTATTAACTATAGTCACCATGCTGACCATTAGATCCCCAGAGCTTATTCATCTTATAACTAAAAGTTTGTGTCCTTTGACCAGCACCTCCCATTTCTTCCACCCCCAGCCCCTGGCAACCACCATTCTACTCTCCGGTTTATGATTTTGACTTTTTTTAGATTCCACTTTTAAGTGATGGTAATACACTATTTGTCTTTCTTTGTCTGGCTCATTTCACTTAGCATAACAGCTTCATCCCCGTTGTCACAAATGCCAGGATTTTCTTTTTTTTATATCTGAATAATATTCCTCACACATGTACCAAGAAAACATATACCATATTTAGAAAGAATTCATTCATCTGTTGACGGACACTTAGATTGTTTTCATATCTTGGCTATTGTGAATAATGCTGCAGTGAACATTGGGGTGCAGACATGTCTTAGGGATACTGATTTTATTTCCTTTGAATGTATACCCAGAAGTAAGATTGCTGCCTCATACGGGAGTTCTATTGTTACTTTTTGAGGAACCTCCATACTGTTTTCCATAGTAGTTGCACCAGTTTACATTCCCACCAACAGTGGACAGGGTTCCTTTTTCTTCACATCCTTACCAACACTTTTTATCTCGTCTTTTTGATTGATAGCCATTCTTACAGGTGTGAGGTGTAGTTTTAGTACCTGCTGTGTGGTCAGCACTGGGATGACCACTGCAGAGTTGTATTGGAGTTACACTTTAAATATATGAAAAATCTTTGACCTAAAGAACTAGTGAGACTAGATATCACACATGAAATGACTGCAGTGAGTACAGGGCAGAGTAGGATTAATAATTAAAACAAGTGCTTTAGGGTACAGTAAAACTACAGGTGTAGTTTTGATTTGCATTTCCTTGATGATTAGTGTTACTTAGCATCTTTTCATGTACCTGTTGGCCATTTGTATGTCTTCTTTGGAAAAATGTCTTTTAGGGTCCTTTGTCCATTTTATTTATCTATCTATTTATTGGCTGCGCTGGGTCTTTGTTGCTGCGCGCAGGCTGTCTCTAGTTGCGGTGAGTGGGGGCCGCTCCTCGTTGTGGTGCGCGGGCTTCTCGTTGCAGTGGCTTCTCCTGTTGCAGAGCACGGGCTCTAGGCACACAGACTTCAGTAGTTGTGGCTCATGGGCTCTAGAGTGCAGGCTCAGTAGTTGCGGTGCATGGGCCCAGTTGCTCCACGGCATGTGGGATCTTCCTGGGCCAGGGATCAAACCCGTGTCCCCTGCATTGGCAGGCAGATTCTTAACCACTGCGCCACCAGGGAAGCCCCCACTTTGCCCATTTTTAAATTGGATTATTTGTGTTTTTTTGCTATTGAGTTGTATATGTTCCTTATATATTTTAGATATTAATCCCTTATCAGATATTGGTTTGCAAATATTTTCTCCTATTCCGTAGGTTGCCTTTTCATTTTGTTGATTGTATCCCTTGCTGTACAAAAGCCTTTTTAGTTCCCAATTTAAAGTAGCTGTAAATGCCTCTCAAGTGGCCTCACTTGCCCTGTGACCGTGGACCAGGCCCCGTACCTCTCTGTCCTGCTTCCTCATATGTCTGTGGCTAGGATTGGACTAGATCAGTGGCTTTTCAGATGTTTTAAGCTATGGAACTCTTTACCCAAAGGAAGTTTTGTGAAATATCCTAATACAAGCAGTTTTATAAAATCAGAACTATTCTCATTTAAGTGTGGGTGAGGGATCCAGAATACCTCCCACCCCACTCAAATCCCCTTCATCTGTTGGAACTCCGACAGCTTGTTATCAGTTCAGCCTGATAGCAAGCTGGCTGGTTGTCAGGAAGTCAAACCAAAGCCTGAAAATCCAGGTGATTTTACCTTTGTCAACCCTGAATCCTGGAGACAGCATATTTTACAGTTTTAAGTCAACCAACCTAAAATGGCTTAATCCATCATAAATTTGTAAGCACTTATCCTTCTTTTATATGCCCTGTTCTTATGACCAGAGTATTTTTAAAAGCTTTGCTGTTGTTCAAGTGATGTGCAAATGAATTGGATGATGACTTCTGTAAAGCATACCCACCTCGACATTTCAGAACTATGCCAGGCACTCCTGGCTTCCAGAAACTCAGACTCTTTGCCCCACCCCTACCCCTCTAACCACTGCTACTGGAATACCATATCACCTTTCTTATTGATCGGGTCAGTCTCCTGGCAGAAACTAGTCTCATTGCTTGAAAGATCAAAACTCAACTCCTGACTTTGTCTGCAAGTTCCATGATTATTTAATTTTCCTGTGAAACCCTATTTCCCACTCCCTTCTAACACACATCCCACTTCAGGAAGTCATTCCCTCCCAGTTCTCTGCCTCCAAGCCCATGGTCATGCTCTTTGCCCATTTCTGTCTCTTCCTTTCCCCATGAAGACCCCATATCCTTTTTGTTGCCTACCAGTACCCTTTACAGCTCACCCTTCACATCCTTTCATGCTCCCTCTTCATCTTCCATGGTACTTAGCAAGGAGGCAGCGTGATGTGGCAGCAAGATTACAGAACAGGGAGACAACGCTAGTACTACTGTCCTCAAATTCTGCCACTTATTTGCAAGGTGCCCTTGGCTGCCTTTGACCTCACAGTTTCCTCATCTGTAAAATGAGGTTAATAACACAGTATCTCCCTTGCCTACCTCACCATGTGGTCATAAGAATCACGAGAACTATTGTATGTGAATGCACTCTATTCTCACTTACTGTACGCTAAAGCACTTGTTTTAATTATTAATCCTACTCTGCCCTGTACTCACTGCAGTCATTTCATGTGTGATATCTAGTCTCACTAGTTCTTTAGGTCAAAGATTTTTCATATATTTAAAGTGTAACTCCAATACAACTCTGCAGTGGTCATCCCAGTGCTGACCACACAGCAGGTACTTCATATGGATTTAATAGAATTTTGATCTCTGATATTTCCCAAGAACCTACCGTTTTGGTTGTGCTGCAGTGGTGGTTGGTTGTTTAATTATCAGATAGATACTTGAATTTCTGGCATTTTCCCAAAGCAAGATTGAAATTCTAAGGATATAAAATGGATGTGGGAGACCTTAGAAGCAGGGCAAATAAGTTGTTTGGGTGAGTTATTCTCTTGAAAATGAACTAAAGGCAGAACTCAGTTCTTGGATCAGTCGTAATGAGTCTGGTGGTCAATCCTCACCGTAGCCTTGTACAAACTCTGTGGATATTACTATAGTTCCCTGTGCTATGCTGTAGGTCCTTGTTGGTTATGTATTTTGTATAAGTGGTATGTATATGTTAATCCCAAACTCCTAATTTATCCCTCCCCTACCCCTTTCCCCTTTGGTAAGCGTAAGTTTGTTTTCTATGTCTGTGAGTCTGTTTCTGATTTGTAGATAAGTTCATCTGTATCATTCTCTTAGATTCCACATATAAGTGACATCATATGAAAAACAAAAAATAAACAAAAAAACCACCAAAAGACTCTCTGGATGCTCTCACAGTGGACAGGAAGAAAGTCCCAGTAAGTGAGGATGCCACCCAGACTATCAGGACTACACCAGGTTTCACTGAGAAGGCTGCTTCAGTCTGAAATAGCAGAAGACCCTTTGCTGGCTTCAGCTGATGACACATTTTAGCAGTCCACATGAATTTGCTCCCAACTTTCTCCTAGTCGAAATAGGAAGTAGGTTCTTGTATTATGTCCATTGTAAGGATCAGTGCTCTTAGTGCCTCAGTAAGGGGAAGGCAAATACTTCATGTAAATGAAAATTTATTTTAAATCATACAGAAATATACCATTTTTTAAAAGATACCTAAAATAAGGTGAACCTTCAGGAAAATAAGGTGAACCTGTTGTGATAGACTCTCCTTTGGGTGGCAGGGGCATGCTGGATACCTCTTACTACCCTGGAGGTTTAATCTGCAGTGAGTAAGCTGGTAATCAGTAAAACTTGATTTTCCCCCCTCCAAGCTTGACGTGTCTAGTGTACCTTCTGCTTCTGGAAGAATTGAACTTTGCTGGAAGGGTGAAATTTCTGAACCAAGAATGGGGACATGGGAGCTCTGAAGTTTGCTGAAAATCATCAGCGTACCAGACTACCCAATCCCTAGTTCAGGATACCGAGCCACAACATGATCCTGGTCAGTGCTACAGATCTAAGTGTCTCTACCCCCATGCATTTATTCTGGTGATTGTTATCTGTGGAAAGTCTCAGCCAGCATGCTTCTTTCTCTTTTTTAAGAAAAAAATTTTTTTCTTGAGACATTTCTTCTATTTAGCCAAACTAAATGTGTGTAAATTTGTTCTTGGCAGATTTGCTTATTTCTAGGTGCCTCCCTACATGATTTCAACATAAATAATACCCTTCCCTACCTACTACAAGCTACAGGAGTCACTAGCATTTTAGAAAAGTAAATGGAGCAGACTTAGTAACACTCCACAGTCCAGTGTATCTAGAGCAACTTTCACATATTTGCCATTTGTACATGGCCTGCCTCCATCACTGTATGCAAACTGTAGGGCATGGACCTACATGGACCTTAAATTTTTATTTTTAGTTCCTCATGTAGTACATAGTAGATGTTCAAGAATGCTTATTAAATGAAAAAGAGGTATATATATATATGTGTGTGTGTGTGTGTGTATGCATTTTCCAATTTAAAAGTTTATTACTACTTAGCTAGAAAAAAACGCCAGAGGTAAATTTGGATGAATGATGCTGAACGTGACATTAGTGTTCGACATAATCACCCACACAAAAGGAAGCCAAATCCATGGACTACACGGTGTGGCTATGCGGCAGCTGCAGGACGTTGGCAAGTCTTCTTGGATGTGTCCTGCAGGACCTAGTGAGCCCAGACCCAGAGGAATTCTAGTGACAGTGCTCTCTCAACTCTCCTTCATGAACTACCATTGCCAAAAGGTACACAGAGTTAAGTAAAAGCCTAAGCAGGGCTGGCAGTATTTTAATGTACGACCACCTTGTAGGCCTCAGTAAGGTATTAAGTTCCTAAGGTTCTGGAATTTTCCTTGAAGGATTTCATAACCACATCAAGCTTGTTAGAGTATTGATTATTGCTACTGCTGCTGTTTTCCCAACGGAAGCTCCTGATTTGATGTCCATTTGATCCTTTTCTCTGTACTTCAACCTCTTTTTCTTATACAGACTTGCAACCTTTAACTGTTTCGAGTTAATGGTGAGAAATCAGCTAATCTTTGCTGTAAAATATGTACTTAGAACTAGCCATGTCTTTCAACCTTTTATATATATACATATATATATGTTCTTTTTCTGATTCTTTTCCATTATAGGTTATTACAAGATATTGAATATAGTTCCCTGTGCTATATGGTAGGTCCTTGTTGTTTCTCTGTTTTACACAGTATCTGTTAATCTCAAATACCCGATTTATCTCTCCCGCCCCTTTCCCCTTTGACAACCCTGTTTGTTTTCTATGTCTGTCAGTCTGTTTCTGTTCTATAATTCACTTAATTTGTATCATTTTTTTTTAGATTCCACATATAAATCATATCATATGATAATTGTCTTTCTGGCTTACTTAGTACGATGATCTCTAGGTCCATCCATGTTGCTGCACAGAGCATTATTTCATTCTTTATTTTAGGGCTGAGTAATATTCCATTGTGTATATCTCCCACATCTTCTTTATCCATTTGTCTGTCAACAGACGCTTAGGTTGCTTCCATGTCTTGGCTATTGTAAATAGTATTGCTATGAACATTGGGTGCATGTACCTTTTCAAGTTAGAGTTTTCGTCTTTTCCGGATATATGCCCAGGAGTGGGATTGCTGCATCATGTGGTAGCTCTATTTTTAGTTCTTTAAGGAAAACATCCTCCTTTAAGTGTTGTATGTGATGTGCATATCCCCTATGCAAGCATTTTATTATTAAATCCATTGTCCCATGAAGTGCTCTTTAAAAGAAAATGTGACTGTACTTTTATATCTCCTTTCTTCATCCCACAATATTCAGCAAACATTTGGGCCCCTGCTCTGTACCAGTCCCATTGCTGGAGACAAAAGACTACTCTGCCTTCAGGGGGCTTGGATGTGATGAGAGAGGGAAACAGACCCCTGCCTGTGTGCGCACCTTCTTCTTCCCATTGAAGAATCTGACATCTGATGAATGGTTGCTGCTGGGGCATTCAGGGATTAAAGGCAAGGTTTATCAGTGGAACGAATAAAGAAATCATTGAAGAGAATAATTGTTCAAGTTTGGGGCTTCGGACTGTAATCTCACATTACCTGGAAAAATAGCAGCAGTGATTGCCATCTGCTGACACACCGGCCACTGACAGGGAGGGGGTGTTCTAGGCTGGCCAGGCCTCCTGCCAGCCGAGCCAGGAAAGTATCCCTGATTAGAGCAATTAGAGCAGCTCCCTGAGCTGGTTCATAATTTGCTTAATCACACTCGCTTCACTGAACTATGGTTTTGGCTTTAGGGGGTTTTAGGGAAAAAATGCAAGGTTTGGGGAAAGGGAAAGGAAGCAGTTAGAAAGAATTCAAATTGATCCTCCTCCCTAGTCAGTTTGGGGTTGGCAGAAAAGAAAGCAAATGACATCAGTGACAGGTGTAAATATAAGGAAGCCGATTTGGACAGTGGGTCCTTGGAGTCTTGTCTGGGTGAGAATTATTGAGATCACAAAAGGAAGCAGCTGGTAAGTTCTGGAAACCTTTTTGATGTAAGCCCAGAATTTGAATAATGCACTAAATGGAGTGTAGTGCATATATTTAAATATTTATGTACAAATGGCTGTCATTTTTTAGCCTGCTCTGCCATGGTCCCATGACTTGATACAATTGCTTTTAAATGATCATTTTGTAGATGCTAGAAAGGTGTTGTACAGAAGATGAGAATCACAGCAAACCAAACAAAGAAAACGCAGAAGAGACCACTCTAAACCAAATATGTCCATCATAGCCAACTATATTTAAGAAGTTTTGAAGGCAGTTTAGTGTAGGGATTAAGATGGAGGAGTTTGGAACTGGACCTACATTTTAATCCTATCTGTGATTTACTAGCTTTGTAGCCTTGGGTAAGTTACTTATCCTGTCTTTAAATTTCAAATTCTTCATCTGCAACGAGGGGATAGAAATCGTACCACCTCACAGGGATGCTGTGAGAACTAAATGAATTAATGGTGTTCAGTGCCTGACGCGCATAAACCCTCAAAAAATGTTATCTTAAAAGAGGGTGTTCTATGTGAGGGCTCATGCAGGAAACCATTAGCAAAGCATTGGGAAGTCAGAACTCTGAGAGCAGCAACTTTGTTTTAGGGACTGAAGCTTTGGCAGTGAACGAAACGATGCCTGGCGTGTGGTAGGTGCTCCATAAATACTGACTGAATAACTGAAAAAATGGGTTTCATGCATTTAGGGTGTATAAACTGGATTATTCTATGAAATTGTACATTTTAAATGAGGAAAGTGTAAGGAAAGAAATAATGGGTGAAAATTTTGTGTGTGGCAAAGGTGTATATTTCAAACTTTTAGCCAGGAAAATGTTCATCCTGTCATTTCCCGTCAGGGGCACAGGGTTTGATTCCCTTTTCTTCCCTAAGATCACATGATGTGGGGGTGCTGTTTGTAACGATCTGGATGGGGTCCTCCTGGCTGCAGCATTCCCAGCTCCTGTCCTGTCCTGCTTGCGTGATGTTAAGAAGAGACACTGTAGGGGAGAGACAAGCACACGTTTAAACAACTGATTAAAAACATTCTTTTCTCCTATTTGCTTCCAAATCGTGACAATTTAACTTCCCCTGTGATGGAAAAGAGAAGCTTGGAGGTGCCAGATGCCGGAGTCCAGCTGCATCTCTGTTCTCCCATTTGTAAACCGGCCCCACCTGGGGTCGCTTCTAAACTCCCCGGGGAAGCCGTGGGCTGGTGGGTTCTGCCCTTGTCTGTGTGCAGCGCCTTCCTCTGCTCCCTGTGTTCCAGGCCTCGAACAGACAAAGGGTGGGGAAAGGGATTGACATTCTCAGCCTAACCCTCGCCTGCAGTCATTTCTCAGATGTGAGGAACAAACACTGCCTTTGAAGGAAGACGTACAAATTTGCCAAAGAAGGGAATGCAGTTCTGGGACCTCATAGCTACAGGATTGTGTAAGTCACTCCACACTAGTAAAGCTGAAGTTATGAAAGTAAATAATTTCCATTTGTACCAGAGCTAATTACTCAAAGGAAAATGGTGACAGAAGATGTGTTCTGTAACTTCTCAGGCAGCCCTGGAAGTCTGACTCCAAAGACAGAGTTTTCAACATACTCAGCTCTAAGATGTTACATGTGGGTAGCTAATACTGATTGAGTTTGTGCTGTCTTCAGACATTATTCTAAGTGACTGTGACATATTAACTCACTCCCTTGAGGTCGTTATTGTTTATTATCTCCTTCTACAATGAGGAAACTGAGGCACAGGGAGGTTAAGTGACTTGCCCAATGTTAGCACTAACTCTTAGCACTTGATTCAACTTGTAAGGAAACTGAAATGCTGGAAGTAGCCCATGCGTGGCAAAATATTCAGCTCGTCACTCAGCTAGATAGCAATGTCCCCCCTTACTCTATGTGCACAAGGAACCATTGCATCCTTTCCTGTGGGAGTGGGTTATAGCTCTTACCTATGAAGCCTGCATGCTAGGGGCAAAGAGAAAGGCTTCCCAGGCCACTTCCTCTTGTCTACTCGAAAGCTTGAAATCTGGGATTTCAGAACCTCAAATGGAGTCCTGGGAGATGAGCTGTTTGTCATATTTCAAAGAGCCTACAGGCAATTGCTCATTTAGGGGCAGTAGAACAATGTGGGCTAATGAGAGTATAAAAACTTTTGTGTGTGTGTTTGTCAAATTATATATGTCATGTTAATGTAATAGTTTATTTTGTGTGGGTCAGACACTTTTCATGGCACTTGTGCCTTTTGCTTTTCATCTTAAAAATGGGTAACTATCTTCTACATACAGTTTAGAGAAATCCTTCTAATTGTGGAATCTGGGGTCTGGACCTTAGGAATGAAAAAATTAGCACCTATTGGCCTGCCGTGAGAGAGGGATGTGTTACTAATAGTCAACAATCACAGTACACTCAAATGGATAGAACACCCCTATCCTGCAGGAAGGCAGTGCTTCCTGGCTGTTATCTTCCTTACCTGCATTCTTAATCCACTGTTGTATTGCAGACAGCTGTGACTATGTTCTTACTAAGCTCTCAGGGGCTTTAGCAATGGAATTTGCAAAGTGTAATGAGGATGGTGAATTGTCTGGGACTCCCATCCCTACCACCAAATGATACATTTCAAAGCCAAATAAAAATGCTATTTTTTATCATCTACTCTTTGGATTTTCCAAGCCCCTGGTCCATTTAGAGAGAACTGTTGAGCTTTAGCTATATAGTAGGTGCTTAACCATAAACTATAGAGCCAATCAAGCTCTTTTAACTTTTGAATAAGTTATGCATGCCTACGGATCAAAAATCAAAACAATGAAATGAGGTATATTCTGAGAAGTCTCCTTCCCACTTCTGTCCCCTTATAGTGTATTATTTACCCCTGTCCCTCCACCTACAGGTCATCACTTTTATTAGTTTCCTGTATACTGTTCCTGAGTGTATTTATGCATATAAGTAAATACATATAGTATTTTTTCCTTCCTTAACACAAAAAAGACATGATATTCATATATTTATAACTATCTCATTTATATATATAATATAAATAGGTATATTATATATATATATATATATATATCTCCTAGGACTTTTTTCACAGCAGAATATAGGGAGCATCCTCATTTTTTTTTTTTTTGGCCTTGCCACACAGCATGCGGGATCTTAGTTCCCCGACCAGGGATCGAACCCGTGTCCCCTGCAGTGGAAATGCAGAGTCTTAACCACTGGACCGCCAGGGAAATTCCGTTTTTTTAATGGCTGCATCAGATTCCGTTGTGTATACGTAGGTGTGTGTGTGTATATATATATATATATATATATATATATATATATATATATGTGTACACCCCCCCACACACACACATACTCTTTTGATGGACACTTGGGTTTTTTCCAGTCATTTGCTATTGTAAACAGTGCTGCAGTGACTGTCATGGCAATATATTATTTTGCATGAAAGCAGACCATCTGCAGAAAAAATTCCCAGAAGTGAGATTTTGGGTCAAGGGTAAATACATTTGAAATTTTAATAATGTTACCAAATTGCTCTTTGGAGTCACATTCCCACCAGCAATATATGAAAATGACTGATTTCCCATGGCCTCCTCAAAAGAATATTAGAAAACATTTTTATCTATCAGACTAGTCAAAATCTGGAATTTACGAAGTGTACTTTTAATTTACATTTCTCCTATTTGAAAAGATGCTCAACTTTTCTCATGTTGTTTAAAGGCCATTTTGTTCATTTTTCTATGAAATGTCTATTAATGTTCTTTGCTACTTTTTCTGTTGGGTTACTGATAAATTTCTTACCGATTTTTAGTAGCTCTTTCCATATTAGTGAGATTATCCATTGTTTTGTCTGTGACATGAGTTGAAAATATTTCCCCCAGGTTATTTGTGTTTTTTTACTTTGCTTATAATTTTTTTTTTTTGGCATACAGAAGTTATTGTTGTTTGATGTAATTGAATTAATCAAACTTTAATTTTATACGTTCTGGGTTTTTAATCATAGTCAGAATGGCCTTTTCCCACTCCCAGGAAGTCACTCATATTTTCTTGTATTTTTTTTTCCTTTTTCAAAAAAATTTATTTTGTTGAAGTATAGTTGATTTACAATGTTGTGTTAATTTCTGCTGTACAGCAAAGTGATTCAGTTATACATATATATACATTCTTTTTCATAATGGGTACATATGAGGTGTGTACCAACCTTATTTTTTTCCTGGCTACCCAGTTGTCCCAATTCAGCTTCTTAAAGTGTATTCTTACCTTACTGGTTTGAGATGCCACCTTTACCATATAACAAATTCCCATGTGTATCTGAGTCTATTTCCAGACCTTCTATTGTTCCATTTGTCTACTCAAGTGTTACTACTATACTGTTTTAATTACTGTGGCATTAGAGAATGTTTTAATATCTTTCAGGACTAGTCATTCCCTAAATGAGATAGTAAGTCATCTACTCCAAGTTATGCTATTTAAAAATGGGAGAAAATTATAGTTTATAGTCCAGCCTCGTCAGATCTGGTCTGGTGATTTAGAAATCAACAAGGAGTGGGAGTAGAATGTGTGAGCATAAATGTGGTCCCTAAGGAAAGTAAGAGTAATAACACTATAGGAAAGTAAATAGTAATAACATAAAAGCTTGAATGGTGGGGCAGGTCCTCATCTGGAGGTGGGAGGAGAAAGCAGAACCAGCAAAGGAAAAGACATAGTTTTGGTGGTTGAAGCGTGCTTCTCCCTTGGAAGTAGCCAATCCTGGTTCTCTTTGGCAAAGTCAGAAAGGCCTACGGTAGAGAAAGTTGCAGCGTTGGCTGTGTACCTGCCCTAGGGAACCAGTCAGAGACGCAAAGCATGCTGCAGAGCCGAGAGGGCCCGGATGAAGTGTGTGGAGGCGGCTGTGCCATCACTGTGCTCTGGGCAGTTCACAGGCCTGGGAAGCCAATAACCCTGAACTCCAGGGCTGCCTGGGTGCTGGCTTGTGCCTCTGAAGGTGCGAGAGTGAACCTTACCAGGCCTTTCCCAGGCAAAGGATGAAGCTGTATTCTGACACCTCTTTCCAGGAGACAGTATTAGTTCTAACTAACAAGATACCTTTACTGGAAAAGGTCTGAGAGAGGACTTCTGGTATGAGTTATCGTGGGAGAGACATCTAAAGTATTTAGCAGGGGCAAATCATAATACCTTTTATCCTTTTGAAATGCATGTATCTGCTGGACTCTGTCTGCGCCTTCACAAAAGCCCAGAGAATGATAAGGTGGTCAAAGCACGGGGAAAAGACCTGGATCCGGAGCGGGTGGAGACTGAACGGGGATGACTACAGAATGACTTCATCCCCGGCAGACACCCTTAAAAACCCGTGGCACAGCTCCTAACCTCCTCATCTCCAATTTCCTCCTTATAACCTGCAGGTGAACACACCTGCTTACCTCACAGGGATGTGGGGAAGATTTAATTAGTTTCAGATGGGAAAGTTCTTTGCTGCTGAGTCATGTGGTCTAGTGAGTGTGCTAATTTGAGGCTGCACAGCCAGGAGTTGCCTGTTGCCCAAACGCAGGCACCAAAGGGTAAATGGAAATTGATCATCATCAGAGTCAGGGGAGTGGACTTTGCAGACTGAGTGAATGGGTGAAGTCAGCCTTGTTCGGGCATATTCAACGATTCCTTACTCAGTGTCTACCCTGTGCAAGTGGTAACGGGCAGCCATGATGAGGGCAGGAGGAGGTTAGTGAGGAGTGATGGCCCTGAGGTGCAGGCATTGCTTGGGTGGCTGTTAGCCACAGTGGAAGACCATAGCCTAGAATTGTGACTCTGGGGACGAGAAGTCATCTTTGCCATCAACGATGTGAGCTGGGCGTCAGTTGTAGTCGGCTCCACATTCCGGCACACTCTGAATAATAAGAAGGGTGATCAGCGCTCCCTCAGTCCCCTCACTTTCCAGATGCCAACCTTACCAAATCCCTAAGCTAGTCTTCTCTCTTAGGTGTTTGCAGTGAAAAGAATCTTTGTGTTCATTAACAAAAGGGGAAGAGAAAAGAGACCCCTCTTTTGGCCTCTTTGTCTTCTGTTGTTGCATGCTGCTGCTTTACAGAGTACATTCAAAGTGTGTTTTATTTTAAGCACAAGGTAAAAGGGACTATTTTAGGCATTATCACAGAACACTTTCTCTGCCAATAAGGAGTTTTATGGTCTGGAAATTGGTACAGAATATGGATATCTCAATGTACATTTCAAGCTGAACTCTTTTTTTTTCTTTCAGGTGTCCTTGAGTGAAGGTAGCAAGGAGTGAAAGAGGAGGAGAGAAGAAAATTAAGAAAGGTGAGTATGAGTAACTTTGGAAGGTGAAGTAAAGGGCTTCTCTGGGCAAATGAGGCTGCTAAGACCATTATCCCAATAGGAAGGTTTGGGACTGTGGAAGGTGAGAGGTAACCGGAGAATAATCAGAGGCAGTTCAGGAAAAGGTCCTTAATTTAAGTGACAAGCCCATTGTCATTTAAAAATAGTGTTGTTTCTTGAAATACAAGATTTTAAGAAAGGAGAATAGGGCAAAGCACCATTGTGTTAATATGAAATTCTGGTTTTCAGTGAATTTATTTTATTAAAAAAATTTATACAATTTTAAAAGGTTACTTTGCATTTATAGTTATTACAAAATATTGGCTATATTTCCTGTGTTGTACAATACATCCTTGAGCCTATTTTATTTATTTATTAAAAATTTACCATTTTATTTATTATTTTTTAAAATTAATTAATTTTTTGGCTGCATGGGGGTCTTCGTTGCTGCGTGTGGGCTTTCTCTAGTTGCAGCGAGCAGGGGCTACTCTTTGTTGCAATGCACAGGTTTCTCATGGTGGTAGCTTTTCTATTGTGGAGCATGGGCTCTAGGCACACGAGCTTTAGTAGTTGTGGCACATGGGCTCAGTGGTTGTGGCTCACGGGCTCTAGAACACAGGCTCAGTAGTTGTGGTGCATGGGCTTAGTTGCTCTGCGGCATGTGGGATCTTCCCGGACCAGGGCTCAAACCCATGTCCCCTGCATTGGCAGGCCGATTCTTAACCACTGCACCACCAGTGAAGTCTCTTGAGCCTATTTTAAACACAGTAGTTTGTACCTCCCACTCCTCTACCCCTACATTGTCCCTCCCATCCAATCCCCACTGGTAGCCACTAGTTTTTTCTCTACATCTGTGAGTCTGCTTCTTTTTTGTTACATTCACTAGTTTATTTTTTAGACTCCACATATAAGTGATATCATGCAGTATTGCTTTCTTTTTCTGACATATTTCACTTAGTATGATGCCCTCCAAGTCCATCCATGTTGCTAAAAATGGCAAAATTTCATTCTTTTTCATGGCTGAGTAGTATTCCATTGTATATCTGTACCACTTTTTCTTTATCTGTTCATCTGCTTATGGACAGTTAGATTGCTTCCATATCTTGGCAATTGTAAATAATGCTGATGTGAACATTGGGGTGCGTGCATCTTATTGAATTAGTGTTTTTGTTTTTTTCTGATATATACCCAGGAGTGGAATTGTGGGTCATATGGTAGCTCTATTTTTAGCTTTTGAGAAACCTTCATACTCTTTTCCACAGTGGCTGCACCAATTTACATTCCCACCAACAGTGTACAAGGGTTTCTTTTTCTCCACATCCTTGCCAACATTTGTTATTTGTGTTCTTATTGATGATAGTCATTTTGACAGGTGTGAGATGACATCTCATTGTGGTTTTTATATGCATTTCTCTAATGATTAGCAATGTGGAGCTTCTTTTCATGTGCCTATGGGCCATCTGCATGTCCTCTTTGGAAAAATGCCTGTCGAGTTCTTCTCATTTATTAATCAGGTTGTTTATTTTTTGATGTTGAGTTCTATGAGCTATTTATATGTGTTGGATATTAATCGCTTATCAGTCATATCATTTGCAAATATTTTCTCCCATTCAATATGTTGTCTTTTCATTTTGTCAGTTGTTCCTTTGCTGTGCAAAATCTTTTAAGTTTAATTAGGTTCCATTTGTTTATTTTTGCTTTTATCTCCTTTAATTTAGAAGACAGATCCAAAAAAATATCACTGCAATTTATATCAAAGAATGTTCTGCCTATGTTTTCCTCTAAGAGTTTTATGGTTTGGGTCTTACTTTCAGGTCTTTAATCCAGTTTGAGTTTATTTTTGTATATGGTATGAGGGAATGTTCTAATTTCATTGTTTTACATGAAGCTGTCCAGTTTTCCCAGCACCACTTACTGAAGAAACTGTCTTTTCTCCCTTGTATATTTTTGCCACCTTTATCGTAGTTTGACTATAAGTGTGTGGGTTTATTTCTGGGTTTTCTATCCTGTTCTGATCTGTTTTTGTGCCGGTACCACACTATTTTGATTACTGTAGCTTTGTAGTATAGCCTGAAGTCAGGGAGTGTGATTCCTCCAGCTCTGTTCTTCTTTCTCAAGATTGTTTTTGCTATTCAGGGTCTTTTGTGTTTCCATACAAATTGTAAATTTTTTTTTCTAGTTCTGTGAAAAATGCCATTGGTAGTTTGATAGGGATTGCATTGAATCTGTATATTGCCTTGGGTAGTATGATCATTTTAACAGTGTTGATTCTTCCAGTCCATAACATGGTATATCTCTCCACCTGTTTGTATCATTTTAATTTCTTTCATCAGTGTCTTATAGTTTTCTCCATACAGGTCTTTTGTCTCCTTAGGTAGGTTTATTCCTAGGTATTTTATTCTTTTTGTTGCAGTGGTAAATGGGAGTGTTTCCTTAATTTCTCTTTCAGATTTTTCATCATTAGTGTATAGGGATGCAAGAGATTTCTGTGTATTAATTTTGTATCCTGCTGCTTTACCAAATTCATTGATTTAGCTCTAGTGGTTTTCTGGTGGCATCTTTAG
>NC_041215.1:56297262-56341231 GCF_002837175.3 Physeter macrocephalus
GTATTTTGTTGAGGAATTTTGAATCTATGTTCATCAGTGATATTGGCCTGTAGTTTTCTTATTTTGTGACATCTTTGTCTGGTTTTGGTATCAGGGTGATGGTGGCCTCGTAGAATGACTTTGGGAGTGTTCCTCCCTCTGCTGATTTGGTAATTTGATAAGGATTGCATTGAGTCTGTAGAGTGCCTTGGGCAGTATAGTCATATAAACAGTATTTATTCTTCCAATACAAGACCATGGTATATATCTTTCTACCTGTTTGTGTAGTCTTCAATTTATTTCATCAGTACCTTACAGTTTTCAGAGTACAGATCTTTTTGCCTCCTTAGGTATATTTATTCCCAGGTATTTTATTCTTTCTGATGCTATGGTAAATGGGATTGTTTCCTTAATTTCCCTTTCGATATTGATACTTCAGTATTAATGTAGAGAAATGCAGCAGATTTCTATATATTAATTTTGTATCCTGCAACATTACTGAATTCATTAATGAGCTCTAGTAGTTTTCTGATAGTGTCTTCAGGATTTTCTATGTATAGTGTCATGTCATCTGCAAACAGTGACAGTTTTAAGTCTTCCTTTCTAATTTGGTCACTTTGTTTTTCTTCACTGATTCCTGTGGCTAGGACTTACAAAACTATGTTGAATAAAAGTGGTGAGAGTGGGCATCCTTGTCTTGTTCCTGATCTTAGAGGAAATGCTTTCAGCTTTTCACTGTTGAGTATGATTTTAGTTGTGGGTTTGCCTTTATTATGTTGAGGTAGGTTCCCTCTATGCCCACTTTCTGAAGAGTTTTTTATTATAAATGGATGTTGAATTTTATAGCTTTTTCTACATCTTTTGAGATGATCATATGGCTTTTGAAGAACAAGTTCTTCAATTTGTTAATGTGGTGTATCACACTAATTGATTTGCAGTTATTGAAAATTCCTTGCATCCCTGGGATAAATCCCACTTGATCATGGTGTATGATCCTTTTAATGCATTGTTGGATTTGGTTTGCTAGTATTTTGTTGAGGATTTTTGTGTCTATGTTCAT
This sequence comes from Physeter macrocephalus, assembly GCF_002837175.3. NCBI lineage: Eukaryota > Metazoa > Chordata > Mammalia > Artiodactyla > Physeteridae > Physeter > Physeter macrocephalus. The sequence goes on from NC_041215.1 coordinate 56,298,302, forward strand.
CAGTGATACTGGCCTGTAATTGTTTTTGGGGGGAGTATCTCTTTTTTGTTTTGGTGATGGTGGCCTCATAGAATGAGTTCAGAAGTGTTCCTTCCTCTGCAGTTTTTTGGAATAGTTTCAGAAGGGTAATCATTAATTCTTCTCTAAATGTTTGGTGAAATTCACCTGTGAAGTCACCTGGTCCTGGACTTTTGTTTGTTGAGGTTTTTAAATTACTGATTCAATTTCATTACTGGTAATTGGTCTTTTCATATTTTCTATTCCTGGTTCAGTTTTGGGAGATTGTACCTTTCTAAGAATTTGTCCATTTCTTCTAGGTTGTCCATTTTATTGGCGTATAGTAGCCTGTAGTAGTCTCTTACGATCTTTTGTATTTCTATGGTTCTCCTTTTTCATTTCTGATTTTATTGATTTGGGCCCTCTTCATTTTTTCTTGATGAGTCTAGCTAAAGTTTTATCAATTTTGTTTATCTTTTCAAAGAACCAGGTCTTAGTTTCACTGATCTTTTCTTTTTTTTTTTGGTCTCTATTTCATTGACTTCTGCTCTGATCTTTATGATTTCTTTCCTTCTAATAACTTTGGGTTTTGTTCATCTTTTTCTAGTTCCTTTAGATGTAAGGTTAGGGTATTTATGAGATTTTTCTTGTTCTCTGAGGTATGCTTGTATTGCTGTAAACTTCCTTCTTAGAACCTTTTGCTGTGTCCCTTGGGTATCTGATTGTTGTGTTTTCATTTTCTTTTATCTCTAGGTATTTTTTGATTTCCTCTTTGATTTCTTCAATGATCCATCGGTTGTTTAGTAGCATACTGTTTAACCTCCATGTGTTTGTGTTTTCTGCAGTTTTTTTCTTATAGTTGATTTCTAATCTCATAACATTGTGGTCAAAAAGGTGCGTGATTTGACTTCAGTTTTCTTAAATCTACCAATGCTTGTTTTGTGGCCTAGCATGTGATCTATCCTGGAGAATGTTCAATGTGCTCCTGAAAAGAATGTATATTCTGCTGCTTTCAGATGGAATGCTCTCTATATATCAAGTAATTCCATTTAGTCTAATGTGGTTTTTAAGGCCTGTGTTTCCTTACTGATTTTCTGTCTCGGTGATCTGTCCATTGATGTAAGTAGGGTGTTAAAGTCCCCTACCATATTGTATTACTGTTGATTTCTCCTTTTATGTCTGTTAATATTTGCCTTAAATATTTAGGTGCTTCTGTGTTGGGTGCATATATATATTTACAATTGTTATATCTTCTGGGATTGACCCTTTGATCATTATGTAGTGTGTTGCTTTGTCTCTTGTAACAGTCTTTATTTTAAAGTCTATTTTGCCTGATACATGTATTGCTAATCTGGCTTTCTTTGATTTCCATTTGTATGGAATACTTTTTTCCATCCCCTCACTTTCCATCTATATGTTTCTCTAAATCTGAAGTGAGTCTCTCTAGGCAGCATATATGAGTCTTGTTTTTGTATCCATTCGGCCACTCTATGTCTTTTGGTTGGAGTATTTAACCTGACTACATTTAAGGTAATTATCGATATGTATGTTCTTATTGCCCTTTTGTTAATTGTTTTGTATTTGTTTTTATAGGTCTTTTCCCCCCTTTCTTCTTTTATTCTCCTGTGATTTGATGACTATCTTTGTTTTTGTTTTTTGTTTTTTTCCGGTACGCGGGCCTCTCACTGCTGTGGCCTCTCCCACTGCGGAGCACAGGCTCCGGATGCGCAGGCCCAGCGGCCATGGCTCACAGGCCCAGCCGCTCCACGGCATGTGGGATCCTCCCGGACCGGGGCACAAACCTGTGTCCCCTGCATTGGCAGGCAGACTCTTTAACACTGCGCCACCAGGGAAGCCCTGATGACTATCTTTAGTGTTAAGTTTGGATTCCTTTTTCTTTCTTGTATGTATATCTACTATGGATTTTTGGTTTGTGGTTATCATGAGGTTTTTGTATAGCAGTCTATATATATATTGTTTTAAGTTGCCGATCTCTTAATTTCAAATGCATTTTTAAAACTCTGCATTTGTACTCTGCAGGCCCTCATGATTACTGGCTGCTGGTTAGCGGGGCCTGGTCACGAGGAGGCTGGCTGCAGAACCCCAGGGGTCCCAGGGCTAGTTTTGGCTCACCGATGGCCAGAGTCAGGGTCCTGAAGACTCCGGGGCTGTTGGCCACCCACTGATGGTGGAAGCCAGGTCCTGGAGTTAGTGCTGGACCACTGGTAGACAGAGTTGTTTCCTGTAGTCTGGCTGCAGGGCCCAGGGAACTCAGATCTCGTTTCAGATTGTTTGGGGGGGGGTGTTCCTGACACAGTTGGGTATGGGGTCTGTGGTGTCCCGAAGTTTGCATTGGCCTGCTTGTGGACAGGGCCAGGGCCCAGGCCCAGCTGTTCCCAGGTTAAGATCTGGCCTGCTGCGAGCAGGAGCCGCAGGCTGTGGGATTGTAGTTTTCTTTTTTTTTTTTTGCGGTACACGGGCCTCTCACTGTTGTGGCCTCTCCCGTTGTGGAGCACACTCTTTTGTGATTATGAACTTGTTATATATAAAATCTCTTCTATAATGTGAATTAGCTCATACAAGCTTCATAAATAAGGGGATGATGTTAGTATAGCAAAGAAATCGCCTTGATTCATAGTTGATTTTTTCCTAGAGGTTAACATTTCTCAAAAAGTAACACCAGCAGGGACTTACCTGGTGCGTAAGACTCCATGCTCCCAATGCAGCAGGCCCGGGTTCGATCCCTGGTCAGGGAGCTAGATCCCACATGCATGCTGCAACTAAGAGTCCACACGCCACAATTAATAAGCCCGCATGCTGCAACTAAAGATCCCGCATGCCACAACTAAGACCTGGCACAGCCTAAATAAATAAACAAACAAACACCAGCAGAATGCAGAATACACTAATACAGGCAAATACTGCAGGCCACCAACAGATGGCACTCTCTCACTGTACATAATACTCTCTCACCGTGCTTTCCTCTAGCTCAGTTGAGCTAGAACTTGGAGGTGCTTGTTCTGTAGTTGTCCTTGCCCCCATGGCAAGCCTCAGCCTCAGCAGCCTTGACCCTTCCTTGCACCCTCTTCCATCAAATGGCTTTTACTTTTTTGTTGTTGTTGTAAAGTTATTGTAATATGTCTTTAATTAATAGGAATTTAACAAATATTTTAAATTGGGTTTGAAGTTTTATTAGGTTTGTCACAGTTTTTCTTCGTGTTGTAGTTGGAAGGTTGAATAGACTTTGAGTTGTCAGCCCCAGCCCTGTTCTCCCCATAAGGCCAGCTATTTTCAGTGTGTAATTGCAGAACACTTTTGTTTCTGCATTATAGCAGAAATGCCTATATTCAGGGTATTTCTGTCCCATAAATTTATTTTTCTTTTTGATGCTCAAATTGTCCTATCTTTGACTAATGGAAATGCCTTTATATTCATTCCTGTGTCCTTCTGATATGACACATTTGTCTTTGCTAATTTTCTTGCTTTCTGGTATAAGATATCCCAGGCTCATCCTGTATATTTCCTGTCCTGGAATCAGCCATTCCTCTAAGGATCCAGGGTTTATCTTATATTTTAAAATGAGAGGGAAAAGGAAGCATTTGAGGGAATTCCCTGGCGATCCAGTGGTTAGGACTCTGCGCTGGGGGGGCCTGGGTTCAGTCTCTGGCCGGGGAACTAAGATGCCACAAGCCACACAGCACAGCCAAAAAAAGAAAGAAAGAAAAGGAGGCATTTGAGTGTTTTTCGAGGTTCTAAATTACTCATTAGGGCTTCCCTGGTAGCGCAGTGGTGAAGAATCCGCCTGCCAATGCAGGGGACACGGGTTCGAGCCCTGGTCCGGGAAGATCCCACATGCCACGGAGCAACTAAGCCTGTGCGCCACAACTACTGAGCCTGCACTCTAGAGCCCGCGAGCCACAACCACTGAGCCCACGCACCACAACTACTGAAGCCTGCGCGCCTAGAGCCCATGCTCTGCAACAAGAGAGGCCACTGCAACGAGAAGTCCACGCACTGCAACAAAGAGTAGACCCGGCTCGCCACAACTAGAGAAAGCCCGCACGCAGCAACAAAGACCCAGCACAGTCAAAAATAAATAAATAAAATAAATAAATTTTTTTTAAATAAAAAAAATAAATTACTCATTAATGTTTCTTTCTTTTCAAAAGATACTGTCAAGTTAAGGTCTAAAGTGCAACCAGGATAAAATAAATAAGATACAAGGATGTAATTTATAGCACAGGGAATATAGCCAATATTTTACAATAATTTTAAGTGGAGTATAATTCATAAAATATCGAATAACTATGCTATATACTTGAAACTAGTATACTATTGTAAATTAGATTTGGGGTTAACTTTTTGGGCAAGAATACTTCATAGATAAATAATTTAAAATTTGGGGGTATCTGGCTCCTTTTTAGGCTTCTTCTTTCAAAATGTTTTATTTGAAGGGAAATAATTGTAAAGTGATACAAAGTGAGTCTTTATCCCATGGCTGTGTCTAAAATTAACAAAAAACAAAACACAAAGATTTATTTTTTAAAAATATTGATTTGGCTGTGTTGGGTCTTCGTTGCAGCGTGCAGCCTTCTCTAGTTGCAGCGCTTGGGCTTCTCTAGTTGAGGCATGTGGGATTGTAGTTTTCTTTTTTTTTTTTTGCGGTACACGGGCCTCTCACTGTTGTGGCCTCTCCCGTTGTGGAGCACAGGCTCCAGATGCGCAGACTCAGTGGCCATGGCTCACGGGCCTAGCTGCTCCGTGGCATGTGGGATCTTCCCAGACCGGGGCATGAACCCGTGTCCCCTGCATCGGCAGGCGGACTCTCAACCACTGCGCTACCAGGGAAGCCCTGTAGTTTTCTTGCTTCTGGTGTCTGCCCCCTGGTGGATGAGGCTGGTCTAGAGGCTTTTGCAGGCTTCCTGGAGAGAAGGGCCAGTGCCTGCCCACTGGTGGGTGGATCTGTGTCTTGGCCCTTTGGTGGGTAGGGCTGTATCTAGGGTGTTTTTAGAGGCAGCTGTGAGCTCAGGAAATCTTAAGGCAGCTTGTCATCTGTTGATGGATAGGGATGTGTCTCTGTCCAGTTAGTTGTTTGGCCCGAGGCATCCCAGTACTGGTGCCTAAAGGCTGTTGGGTGGGGCCAGGTCTTGATGCTAATGAGCCAAGATTGCAGCTGCCATCAGCAGTGTTCATGGGTAGAATGTTCCCAAGTATGGCTGCCACCATTGTCTATGTCCCCTGAATGAGCCGCAGCCACCCCTCACCTCTCCAGGAGACTCTCCCAGACAAGCAGGTAGGTCTGGCCCAGGGTCCTGTCAAATTACTGCTTTTGCCTTGGGTCCTGGTGTGTGTGAGATTTTGTGTAGGCCCTTTAAGAATGAAATCTCTATTTCCCTGAGTTCCGTGAGGCTCCTGAAATTAACCCCTTGGCCTTCAAAGCCAAATGCTCTAGGGTATCATCTTCCTGATGCAGGACCCCCCAGGCTGGGGAGCCTGACAGGGGGCCCAGAACTCTCATGCCTGTGGAAGAACCTCTGCAATATAATTCTCCAGTTTGTGGGTTGCTCACCCTGGGTATGGGATTTGATTATATCTTGAGTCTGCCCTTCCTACTTGTCTTGTTGTGGTTCCTTCTTTACGTCTTTAGTTGGAGAAGATCTTTTCTGGTAGGTTCTAGTCTTTTCTTTATGGATGGTTGTTCTGCAGATGTTGTTTTGGTGTACTCATGAGAGGAGGTGAGCTCAGGGTCTTTCTACTCCCCCATCTTGGCCCCTCCACTCTGTGAATTTTTTACATTTAAATAAACTTACATCTCTGTGTAGATATGTGTTAGGTTCTACGATGCAGCAAGAGTGCAGCCTTGAATACACTAAAGCTTCCGTGGGCTTCAGTGCTATGTTCATAAAAATATGTGTTCATTTTTCTCAGCTGTTTTATTGAGGTTCAGAAATCTTGCCCCCCACCCTTCTCCTTATTTAATGATGTTCTTCAGTGATGGTAGCAGCAGAAAAAGCTGCATTTTGGTCGGCTTGTGATATTTGCATGGGATTATATGAATATTTTTCAGCTAGATTTTTCTTGTTGATATTCTCATTTTCTTTTTAAAGCCTTCAGTCTCACCTTGATTGGTTTGTAGCATAAATCCAATTGTTGGTTTTTTATGACATAAGAGTAACAACTGTTCTTATACTCTCCCGGTAAAGATGTACTGTTTAGTCATTGCAGCTGTTCATATAATACCTGCTGTAACAGCAAGTCCTGATGCTTTGGTTCAGTGTGGCTCTTTTCCTGGTGTTTTGAGACTGGATTCAAGGCTTAGTCAGGGTCTTGGCAGGAACGAGATGGCATATTCAGACTGGTGTTATTTAAGAGAATGAATAAGGGGCTGTTTACAATGGTGTGGGTTCGATTTAGGGAAATCAGCCTAAACCTAGTCTTCATAGCTGGCAACAGAGAGAAGCCATTTCTATCCTATAGGCCTAAAGGATAAGATAAGTGGTTACCAGAACCCAGGAGAAGGTAGCTGTGGAGTCAGGGACCTGATGGGAGCTGAGGGACATGACGACAGCCTGGCAGGGAGTGAATCAGGGGATTAACTGCCCCAGTCTCACTCTCTGCCCACCCTCTGATCTGCCAATTTCTGCCATTGGCCAAATGAAGCTGAAAGCCAGTGGAAAAGGGAGCTGTGTGCCTGGTCTTCAGAGCTTGGCTTCCCAGGGCACAGAGCAGGGTGGACAAGGTTGGAGGGTGGGGCTACAGGAGCAAGAGGTGAAAGCCCAGCAGGGTTCACCTCCTTTCACCCTTTTAGGATAGCTTGGGAAGATCGTGTGATCGTAGCATATTTAAGGCCTAACCTAGTGTGTAATGAGCCACGTGTGAATAGGCCATCAGTGGGCAGAACTTCAGTTGTTGAAAATAGAGTTCTCACAATCTTCACATCGTTCACCTAAAATCTAAATGAACAGTGAACATGGAAATGGAAATGGAAATTCTGTTGATGGAAAAGATGGAAAAGCTTTATTTTTTTTCTTAAAGGTAAGGCCTGCAAGTGTGTGAGTCCTTTAGAGACCTTTAGCCCATCTCTAAGCAAGGACTGGAGCTGCCGTACCCACCCCAGTGCTCAGCAAGGAGGGCAGTCTTGTGTCCCCAAACGAACCCCAAGCTTTTTTCAGGGTGGGGACTATTCCATGGGGTGGAGTAGACACAAAGTTTTCATGAGGGAGAAATACTGAAACTGGGCCTTTAAAGAGTGAGAAATACAAGGTAATGACACATGTGAGAGCACAGAGCCTGTTGCTTTCTCAAGCACACTTTATGAGAACTGCCTTTTATTTATGAGCATAGACAAAGAATATAGATTTATCAGAAAGCAGATAAATGAAAATGCTCCACTGAGGCCTAAATATTGTGCCCACATATATTCTAGAGTAGTTTTCTTAAAATTTGTCTTCAGAGTTTTACATTCTTCTCTCATATATGCTCAGATAATCATAGTATTTGAGAGCTGAAAATATGTGTATTGAATTTCAGTCTTAAATCTAGCCAGATACAGCGTAGTCTTAATGATATAGGCTGGTATGTTATTCGTTGAGGAACCATACATCTCTATTTTTAGCTTTTAAATTTATGTAATAATTTGAAAAAGCAGCAATGGGTAGGGACTTATTCCCTCTCCTTTAATTCCCACAACTCTCTGCAAAATAGATATTTAATATCTCTGTTTTACTGATAGGAAACTGAACCTCAGAGCTGTAGAGGGATCAGCCAGAAGTAATAGATCCAACTAGTGACAGGATCAGAATTTGCTCCCAGGCCTGAGTGCCCCGTCCATTCTCCCCCCGTTATACTAGGCAGCATTTACACTTGACTTTACCCTTGTGCGACTGTGAACCATTGCTTAAATGTCATTTTTCATGTTGCAATTAAAACACTTTTTAATGCACATAATTTTTCAGTTTCCTCTGGGAATATAAAATTATGCACATATATATCTTTATATATGTACATTTCCTTCTGCTCCAAGTGGTAATAGTGACAATTTATAGAGCAAGTGACATGCTGTCACTTTGTTATATATGTAGAATGCAGAAATTTTTTATTAGGATTGCTTTTATAAGCTTGTCAGCTTCCAGAGAGTACTTTGAATAATCTGTTCTGGATTTTGTGACTGTGCAAAAGTCAGCACGATAGTCTTTTGCCGTTGCATGTAGTTTATTGTTGGTTTTTAAGTGCCCTCCTGTTGCAGAATGATAGCCATGAACGTGTTCTTGTATAATACATTTTTAGATATAGAATCAGGAATAATTTGAGCTAGTGTTATAAACAGTGGTCAGTGACATAAAGCCTCAGCACAGAAGAAGGACAACAGGACGAATGTATAGTAACAGTTCTGCATCCTAAAGCTCTCCCAAATGAAAAATAACTGTGCAGGTGCCAAAAGCATTTGACGTGATTGGTAATACAGTCTCTTAAACACAGAGTTCTAGGGATACTTTATCACCTAGAACATAGTGCTTAAGCATTTAATTCATTCAATAAGATACATGTATGTGTGTGTATATGCAGATGCACATACACATATACACACACATATCCAGATGAATTTGTCATCTAAGATTTCTGCTTTGGTACAGATATTCCATCATATTAGAATATATAGAGAGATTCAAATGAGAGACACATCTGTGTGTATACACTTTATTTTTATGGTCATTTTTCTACCTCAGCTGAGACTAAATGAAGTCAAAAGTGCTAGCCATCACCTGCACATCTAGTGACCTTGAAAACTATTTTCCCAGTTGAGTGCTATTTTCACACGAGTGCCATGTGTTTGAGAATGCATCTTTGGGATGGTTCTCCTCCACTCAACAATTATAGAATAATGGATCCTTAGCCAGCTGTTGGACATTTCAGCCTAGATTTCTATTATGAGAACTTTGATTGGTTATTAAAAGAAATGAGTTCAGTACAGCAAGCAAGGATAGGGAACATAAAAACAATGTCTTCAATGCCCAGCCTCTGTTGCCACTCAGTTTATATCCGTGCAGTTCTGCCTGTAGAATCACCTATTAACAGCACCAACACCTGTATGCCTGCAGCTCTCCCGCAAAACTTCTGTCCAGTTATTGTATCTTCCTCTCAAATTTAAAAACACCCCTCTCACACAGAAAAGAAAATCATCTCTCTCATTTGCCTGCCTGACAGTGGAAATATCTTTGTAAAATTACCTCTTAATATTATGCCTTTGGCTTTTTTTTTTTTTTTTTTTTTTTGCCGTACGCGGGCCTCTCACTGTTGTGGCCTCTCCCGTTGCGGAGCACAGGCTCCGGACGTGCAGGCTCAGTGGCCATGGCTCATGGGCTCAGCTGCTCCGCGGCATGTGGGATCTTCCCGGACCAGGGCACGAACCCGTGTCCTCTGCATCGGCAGGCGGACTCTCAACCACTGCGCCACCAGGGAAGCCCTGCCTTTGGCTTTTTTAAAGAAACGGCCAAATGAGGGATGCATCTGGAGCTCTTCAAAACAAATTTCAGGCATTATCCATATGTTGTTTGCTGCTCTCTGTACAAACATGCATAGGGACCACTAATTTGAGAATTAAGGATCAGGGGGAGTTTTCTTTTTACAAATAATGAGAATGTGTGTTCCATGTGTGTCTCTCTTGGCTTCTGGGAAGTACAGAGCAAAGCATGACATACAGCAGAGGAACACCATTCATAGAAGGGGTTAGGATCTTTATTTTCCTCTCATCCAATATGGTTTTGACTCCATATTTTGAGAGGTTTAATGCATAAGTGACTTGGCATAAGCCTCCTAAAAATCATTTATGGAAGCAAACTGGGTAAAAATTATTCCACCTATGTGAAGGATACTCTCAAATATCATCAATTAACAAAGTTTTATTAGATTCCTACTATTTGTCCACATAGTTCAATACAACATGACAAACGAATCTTGGTTCTTTTTAAAAGGAGTCCTGTTCCTAACTCCTAAACATCTAATCTTGTTCACATGGAGTTCTTACCTTCTTATTCTCCTGCGTCATGAGAGCCTTCTCAAAAAGATGTAAAATTGTATCTTTGACAAAAATGCAGGACTTCCCTGGTGGCGCAGTGATTAAGAATCCGCCTGCCAATGCGGGGGACACGGGTTCGAGCCCTGGTCCAGGAAGATCCCAATGCTATGGAGCAACTAAGTCCATGCTCCACAACAACCGAGCCTGCACTCTAGAGCCCGCGAGCCACAACTACTGGGCCCGCATGCCACAACTACTGAAGCCCACACACCTAGAGCCCATGCAACAAGAGAAGCCACCGCAATAAGAAGCTGTGCACCGCACGAAGAGTAGCCACTGCTCACGCAACTAGAGGAAGCCCACGCGCAGCAACGAAGGCCCAACACAGCCAAAAATAAGTAAATAAAATTAATAAATTTATTTTTTAAAAATGCAGCTTGAAAAGCTATTACTTTGGAAGTGTCTTTTAGCTTTTTCTTAAAATTTGAATCACGTTTAAAAAGATGTCTTTAAAATTGATTAGACTATTTCTTCACCCAAATTACACACTTATGGGCCCTGTATTAATTCACGATTGATTTGCATAATGAAATTATTTTAATAATAGCACTGTTTTAGACATTCTCTTGTATCACGTTGCATGTAGTAGGAAAAACTCCCATCTTTAGCACTGCAAAATGCACAGCTTTATGTTTAGAAATGAGATACTCAGTTCTGTGAGTCTTTGATCCTGTGCTTTATGAGATTTTTTTAAAAAGTTTTACTTTAAAAGAGTATAGCAGAAATCTGAAATATTATGATATTGTATTACATTTATGACTTTTTATGGCATAACTAAAGTCTTCATTAATATCCTTCCCCTAAAATCATAGAATATTAGAAGTGGGAAGAACCTTGGCAGTCATTCATTCCAACTTCTCACTTGGTTGCAATAGAGAGAACTTCTGAATCTTCTTAAGAAATGAGTGCATAGAACTCAACACAGTTTACTAGATTTGGTCCAGCTGGTGTGGAATGGAATTGGACAGTTATAACCCTTGATCTGATCTCTATTCTCCTGCTAATGTTACCTGAAAAAGCCTGGGGGGAGGGAGAGAAGGGGGAGAACATGTCTTCAACATCGTCTAAGTAAAATGTACATTACCTATGTAATTGCACTCAATCCACACAGTTTAGAGATTTTACCTACGCGGCTCTAAGCCTCGCTTGTCTTAGTGACAAATGGGGACAATACTTCTTAACTCCGTGGTCGCCTGATTACTAAATGTAGAACCAGAATTTTATCCTAGGTCTACTTGAATCAGAAGTCCATTGTTTTCCCCCCTCAAAGATGATTGTATTAACTCTTGACAATCACAGCTCACTAGTGGTTCACGTTGACTTTTGGGCTCCAATAACATGTGACAGCACAGGGACTGTGTCTCTCTTATTCACTGTGGTATACTAAGTGCTCAGCACAGTACCTAGTATGAATGCATGACTTATGATCATGCTGCTTTCAAGATTTGGACAAGCAGTACTGAGAGGTTGAATCATGATTCTGTTTTTCCCTACTGCATGTTATTATGCAAGAGTAGAATCCATGGTACTCCATGGAGATTTCCGTATTTTCAGATAAACATGATGGACTGAGCATAAGCTAAAATTCTCTCTTGTATTTTCCTTCAGGCACATAGAAATGCTACATTAAATATCTTTAAAATTAGTATTTAAACTTAGCGGGGAAAAGGAACTCTTCATGTACCGGAGCAGAGAATCTGTCAGAGAAGGTAAAAGCTGAGCCGCAGGAGCTGGGCTCTCAGTGCCCAGGCGAGGTTCCCTTCAAGGAAGAGAGCTAGAGCAGAGTCTCAGCCTAGATCTCGTGAGTGTTCTTCCCGAATTTAATGAGAACCAGAGTATCTCCGTTGGCCAACCTCTCCTAATAGCCAGAAGCAAGTAGTACCACCCCTGGAATGGATGGTAAAGTTTTCCATCAAATTTCTCCTTTTCAGAGGAGTGTTTTCATCTTTTCCACTGTTTCTGAGTAGAATTCCAGCACTCATTTTGAATTTCCTCTTGGCCTTCTATTCTTTTTACAGGGAAACCAGGCCTATTAGGTTTGTCATTAAAGTGTCTTACTGCGGGATAAGTGATGCTTGCAGGAAGGTGTGAATGCGAGTGTTGATAGGCATGTTGGACTTAGGAGAGCTGCTCCCCTTAAATTATGTACTTCATTTGTTTTATTGGCAGTGGAGGTTGGCCTGGTGCTTGCTGACTCATTATTAGCAATTGTGCAAGAAGTGCCAGTATTTACCACCTCTGCTTGGCCTCTTCTGTTTCACATCTCCTTTTGATTCCATCATTTCTTTATCATCTTTGGATGCTCTGGCAGCTCCTTACTGCCCACAGCCTTTGTCTTACTTGCTAAGAAAGGTGCTCCTTATAGGTCATAGCTAATGATGTTGGTTCTATTCCCAAATGTATTTATTGAATATCTACTATGTGCTGAGTATGGGCCTAGGGAATATAAAAAGTAATGTAGTCCTCTTCCTACCTCAAAAGGGGTTGAGGTCAAGGATGTGTCGCTTCCTCAGGCCCGCACGTTCCCCAAGGAAGCTTAAAAATGCCACATATAGGAGGAGATGAGGGCCATGGCTCAGACCTGGGAAATAGTCATGCTTGTGGACCAAGGGCCACATAGGTCCTCGACTCCGGGCAGTAGTGGGCCAGTCTCATATGGGGTTTCCTAAATTTACGAATCTGGCTACCTGCTGTTCCCTGGAATGCCTGAGAGTTGCCTACCCCTGTTGTATCCCTACAAATGCGCCTTGCAAAAATCCCTTCTCTCTCGGCAAAGAAGCACACCGCATTCTGGAACAAAAATTAATGTACTTTCCAAAGAGAGGACTCATAAAATAAAGACCAGCACCATAGGTGAGGGGTTTCTGACAAGGTCTACTCTCTGGGAAAGATGGATGATGGTAATGAGCTGTGTCTGGGGAGGAATGTTTTGAGGTACCCTTGAGTTTGAGAAGTGTGGACCAGATACCTAACATGGATGTGGAGCTTGCTTAGTGTCAGTATAAGAAAACATCTAAGTTACAGGAGGCCAAATCATAATGGCCATATTCTGAGTCAGCAAGCAGCTGTTCTTAACCATTATGGAGGTCTCAGATTCCTTTGAGAGACTCAACCCAGGGGGAAAATATGTATGGACACAATTTTGCAAATAACCTTAAGAAGCTCACAGGTCCCCTCTCCCCCATATGAAGAACTCTGCTCTATGTGATGGTCCTAGAGAAAGTACCAGAATGGTTTAGTCTAGCTTGTATTAAAGATTTTTTTTCCTTCTGGAGCAGAATACAAGCTCTGCTATAACCTTGTTCTGCTAGAAAGATTGCAACAAGAGCCTACTCAGCAAAGTTTCAGCAGATAATTTTGAGTTCAGCGTCCCCGTGAAATGATTCCAAATGTAAAACAATTTTCAGATACTATAATTTAGTCATTTGCTTTTTCATTATCCTAATGTCTTTTCGTTGTGAAAAAATAAAGCAGTCATGTTAACACAAACCTATATACTGAAAAACAGAGTGCTTGGGAGAAAAGCAGTATGTAGTGATAGATTATAAAGCATACTCTGGAAAATGTGAGATACTGTTATTTAGTGCTTTCTTCATTTGACAGGTAAAACCTTTGCAGTTTTGGAGGATTTTGATAGAATAAGGCTATGCTGTTTTAACTAAAAATGGAAATGAAAACACGTCTAGTCTATATGGAGCAGTATTCTTGTGGTATGTTTTTCACTGTTTTCAACTTCTGTGCTAGAACAAGCTGTGCGGACATGTTTTGAGGGGATGCTATGTTTCAGGCCGTGCAAGGGTCTTGGCATGTGCTGCCCCTGAACACCCCCCCGTCCTGTTACATAATAGTAATGAGACTATACTCCCTCCAGTACTCTTTCGAGGTAAGGAGAAACCAAAACACAAGTCTAATTCTTGGGTTTGTTGTTCATTCAGTTGTTTTTTAAGTCTTCTATCATCCATTCAGAAGAACCTTTGTGGTGTGTCTAAGCTCCGTACTCCTCCTGGAAGAAAAGAATGCACTCTTACTTGCCTTCCTTTCTTCCAGGAGCTACAACTAAGGCTAGGTGTCTGGGACCAATTACTACCCTCCAGAGACAAAGCTTTCTTGAGAGTATTTTCCAAAACTAGATAATGTAAATTCGAACAGTTTCTTGACTTTGCAGGACCTGAAATCCTTGCCACGGCCTGCTAAGTGCGTGTGTGGCCTGACGCCACTGGCTCTGGCTTTGTCTCTTTCCCCCTTTCTCATGTTCTGGTCACACTGGCTGCTTTCTGAGTTCCCCCGACGAGGCACACGTCTTCCCATCTAAGGACCTTGGTTTCTTTTCCCTTGATTCTTTGCTTGGACGCTTTCTTCTCAACATTTAATTCACCTGTGTGCATGTCACCTACTCAGATGTACTGGGCCCACCATAGATATAAAGCAGGTCCTGCTATTCACTAACATATCACCTCATTATGTTTCCTCCACAGAGTTTATGACGATCAGAAATTACGGTCTTTTCCATATTTATTGGCTGTCTTCTCCCTCCAAAATGCAGATTGCTTAAGAGCAAAGACCTTGTTGGGAATCTAGTGGTAAAAACATCTGTTATGTACGAGGTGTCAATAATGGTATGTTGAATGAATGAATGGGCTTTTGTCTCACTGAGATTATGTGAGGAAAATCAGGCATTCTGAATTGTGATCCCAAAGTATTTGGGGATTTGTTCATCATAATAAATGCTTACGTAAGAATTAGCAAAATGCCGAGCACATAGCGAATTAGGTAGTTCAAGTGCTTTATATGTATTAACTAATTTAATTCCTATAACCCTATGAGGTAGATATTATTGTTATTACTCCCATTTTATAGATGCAAAAGTTGCGGTACAGGGAAGTTAAGGAACTTGCACGAAGCTACACAGATAGTAGGTTTGAAGGCAGGTACGTGAGCCAATGCTCTTTATCAGCGAACAGAGAGTGCTCGATAAATACAGCTTTGACCTTGTGCCCAGCACTGGCTGAGTGCTTTTATGCGTGGTGTCACTGAGTCTTCAGCTCCACACTATGAAATAGGGACTGTCATTATGCTTGTTCTACAGATGGGGAAGCTGAGGCTTGGAAAGCTTCAGCAACTTGTCTCAATTTCCATAGTCACTTAGTGATGCAAAAGGGACTTGAATGTAGATAATATGAATGCTGTGATCTCAGGCTTCCTCTCCACGTTACAAGAGCACTTGTGGGTGGCTCTTGGAACATAGTCATTTTCAGGCTTGTGAGAGAGGGATTAGTCTCCCTCATTCAAAAGGTCTCCACTGGTGTCAGGAAGGGGTATCAATTACTTGGCTACAGATTCGTAAGGAATACTGAACAGTCCAACTCAGAGAAATGAATAGGGAAGCAGAATTTGTGTCAGTATAACCACTGGTCTGTAAGGAATAACAGAGTTGGTTAAATGTTCATTTCTTCAGAAAGAGCATAACAATAGGATTTAGAAACTTGACAACTGTGAAAGGTCAATTTTCGTTTCTAAAATGAACAGGGACAGAATTAGAAATATATTGGTGTATAACTAGGTCCGATTCTGTACTGAGCTGAAATGCAGTGTACGAAGTTTAGCGCTATTGTTTTGTGAAACTTACCAGGTTTTTCACCCTGAGTCCTTCCTTAGGGACTCAGTTCTCTCAGTAGCAAAAGCCATCTGTAGGGATGATATGATGTCGTGGGTACATTCTGTCTGATTTTCAGCTCATTCTCTATAGGTAGGCATTATTAACCACCCATACAAAACCAGTACACTCACAACACAAGAGGGGGGCATAAAAATCCCTAGAATTTATGCATTCTTACCCTGGCTTCAAAGAAAGTATCCATGTGAAGGATTATGGTTGGATTTGTGGACATAAAACA
This sequence comes from Physeter macrocephalus, assembly GCF_002837175.3. Lineage (NCBI taxonomy): Eukaryota > Metazoa > Chordata > Mammalia > Artiodactyla > Physeteridae > Physeter > Physeter macrocephalus. The sequence continues at coordinate 56,314,268 of NC_041215.1, forward strand.
TTTTTTTCTTTGGAAGACTCCCTAAACCCACTGAGACCTATTGATTCAGCAAGAAGAAAACAGGTTCAGTATATATATATATATATATATATTTTTTTTTTTTTTTTTAAACACTTTATATATTTATTTTTGGCCACACCATGAGGCATGTGGGATCGTAGTTCCCCAACCAGGGATCAAACCCATGCCTCCTGCAGTGGAAGCATGGAATCTTAGCCACTGGACCGCCAGGGGAGTCCCTAGCCAATATTTTTGAACCCTAAGATTCCAACATTTTCACAGAACTTGTATTACAAGTGCTCTTATGCAAGCAGTTCTATGTGATCCTACCCGAGCCTCTACTTGATGCTCACAATTACCCAAACGTGTGGGCAGGGCAGGTGTTATTAAGCCACTTTACAGATGAAGAAATTGAGGTTAATAGAGTTTAAAGAGCTTGCCCAAGGTCAGGCCGCTAATAAATAGCAGAGCTAGCACTTGAACCAAAGTCTTTGGACTCCAAGTTACTTTTTCTGCTGGCCCACACCTCCCCCTTCTCAAAGAGAACCTGTTGGTGGTGATGTTCCAGGTTCCGAGCATCTCTCCTGAAGATTTCCTTACTAGCAGGTCTGCTGCTAGAGGGTGGAACCTGTGGGGCTTAAGATGGAACATCTTATTCAGTGCTGTGTGCGCATCTGTTGTTTCACTGGGTTTTGGCCCTGCTGACTTTAAGTGGCTGAAAGTGATGAGCAGTATCTGTGAGCCAGGACTAACGTTATATGTATGGTTTTCAAACAACTGTTATTGTTTCCTTATGAACCACCTGGCTGCTTCTCCTTGCTCCCGATGTGACGGAAACAGGTGGGGATGGCATTTCACGATTACCCTTATTTCTCAGTGTCAGTGTGTTCTGGGATCCAGCAGAGACTTTGTTTCTCAAACTGGTTGCCCTTTTACTCAGTGTCCCTCCTACTGCTCCAACTTTTATTGTTTCTTCCAAGTTTTGAAAGAGTTGCAAAATTCATCAACCATTGGTATTTAACTCAGGGATGGAATTTCAGACAGGTGGTTCTGTAACTTCAGCTGAGCATGCCTCTGAACCGATCTGTGGTTGTTCAAAGATCAGGTGGTTCAGCACGAAGTAAACCAGCCCACTGAGGCAACAGTGGAACGGGGCGCAGCCAGGCCAGGACTTCTGCTTGATCTCCAGGAACCCAGGCCACTGGGCTTCCTGCAGAGGCCTGCCCAGTAAAAGGCAGCAATTGCTTAACTTTCATCTGATGGGGAAGAACGCAGTTTACTCACAGGTGCTGGCCTTACAGAACAAGTAGATTGTTGAATATATTTGAATAATCAAGCTTTCCAAACAGAAGCAAAACGTACTCCTAGTGATGTATAAAATGCAAATAAACTCAACCAGTCTCTTTTCACTGTAGGTATATGAGTTTTGGACTTTTCCACACCCAGGGTCAGAATGCTGCTCCCCTGTCATGCCCTCACTGTAACTATGGTCCAGACCCTTATCTTCTCAGAAAACCGGGCATTTGCCAAGAACATCAACTTCTATAACGTGCGGCCTCCTTTTGACCGTAAGTAGTGGTTGTCACCATCATTGGTGATGGGGGGGTCAGAGTAACTGTTTGAAGTCCCTGTTTCCCTATAGTAACTTTGCCTTTTCTGGAACGTTTGGTTTATACCCAGCATAAATCAGAAAGTCTTCACTACTTCCATGAGTAAGGGTAACACATGGTGGCAGAAATTTTCTCAATTTCTTTAAAATGGTTTGGCTTTCTGCTGAAGTCTCAAAAGGGTTCTTTAAAATAATCTTCTGAAGACTGTCCATAAGAATGGCTCAGCAGGAGAAATTCAGTGTTCTTTGTTGATCTCTTCCTTGGAGAAGGATATTGACTGTAGGAAGCTTCTGCATAAATTATATATACTTTCAAATGGCCATTAACAATTTTGAAAACAGATTAGCATATTTGAAATTTGGAGGGAAATACTACTTAGATTTTCATTAATATTACACACAGTCACTATATATACATATATAAAAAATATATATATATATTTATTTAGTAATTCCAAGAATCTATTCTAAGGTCATTAGCCATTTGAAGAGGAAAATGCATTTAAAAAGACTTTTAATGAAGTATTAACATATATATAATCTCACCTCCTTTCTCTCCAGACAAGTAAAACTTCTGATATACTTTACAGAGAATTTGTTATTGTTTCGTGGAAATGTGAATGCCAGTGGTTCCCACATCTGTAAGAGTATCAGAATCGCAATAAAAGCATTTAAAACTACATATTCCTGGGTCCCTTCTCCTGAGATTCAGTAGTTAGGAGGGTGGTATGCAGAATATTTTTTTTCCCTTTTCTTTTGCGGTACGTGGGCCTCTCACTGCTGTGGCCTCTCCTGTTGCGGAGTACAGGCTCCAGACACGCAGGCTCAGCGGCCATGGCTCACGGGCCCAGCCGCTCCGTGGCATGTGGGATCTTCCCGGACCGGGGCACGAACCCACGTCCCCTGCATCGGCAGGCGGACTCTCAACCACTGCGCCACCGGGGAAGCCCCTCCCCCTCTTCTTTTTAAAAAAGTTCTCCTGATGCACAGCCAGGTTTGGGAACCACTGTCTTTATACTCCTAAAGGAGGGAGTACTCATACTCCATACTCCTATATATGATAACCATTCTGCATTTTGTTTTTTAGGGCATTCAGTCATTAGTAGGTGTATGTGTACGCACATATATACTACACAACCATACACATATATACACATGAATAATAGCCCCCACACATCTTGAACTATCATTTATTACAGATTTCTAAATTGATAGTGATCATATACTGATAGCTTAATGGCATAGCATAGACATAGTTTTCATAAAATCTACATTACTGACAAATTTTTAACCTTTTATAAGAAAAAATTATTAAAGAGAAAAAAGTAATATTTGATTACTGTAGAAAATTCCAAAGAGACAGGAAATGTGTAGAAGAAAATGAAAATAAAATTTATTCATAATCCCAAGATTCAGAGTGAGCTCTTCTTTACATTTTTGAATACAGCTGACCCTTGAACAACGTGGGTTTTAACTGCCTGGGTCCACTTACATGTGGATTTTTTTCCCCATCGTCCATACTCTAGTACTACATGGTCTGCAGAGGGCCATATGCAGGGCCGACTATAAATTAACATGAGGATTTTCAACTGCATGACGGGTTGGCGCCCCTGACCCCCACGTTGTTCAAGGGTCAACTGTGTTTCCTTCCATTGTTCTTACTCTGTATGTGTATTTAACTTCATGACAGAGATCACACAAATTTAATTTTGCAGTAGCTTTGATTCATTTACGTTGTGTTTTGAATATTTTTCCATGACTTTGAAAGTATTTTAATGTCTTACATTAAAAATTTTTTTACTCACATAGCTGGCTATGTGAGTAAACTATTTCCCCATGCTTTATACTGGCCCCCCACAAGTGCATGTGCACGCGCACACACACAGACTCTCACAAGCAAGCTAAATAACGCTTCATTGAAAATCTTTTTAAATGCAGTTTCCTCTTCAATTGGCTAATGACCTTAGAACAGATGCTTGGAATTACTAAATCAAAAAGGTTGTGCCAGTTTATACATTAACTATTTACCCACCAGCACTGAGTTTTAGTATTTTTTAAACTGTGCTGAATTAATAGGTGAAAATGGATTTCATTATTTATTTACTTACCTAATTCACTTTTCTGCATAGGCAAAACTGAAATGTATTGCAAGAACTAATTCCATGTCCTCTGAACTTTAGCTTTTGATATTTTGCTCTTGTTTTATGCATCGATGTATCCTCCCCTGTATGTGAAATACCCACTGCTTTCTAATTATCATCCTAACTTAGGGATGGTTTGGGTTACCTTGATCTCTGTCTGTTTCATTCTCCAAAAATGGGAGAACTGAAAGTTTCATACAGGGCTTTACACTCTGGCCTATAGAGAAATGTAAAATTTATTCTACTTTTGACTTCTCGCCCAACAAAATAACAAGATACAAGGCAGTAAAAAGAAAGCATAAAGACAAAAAGAACATACTAGTTGTTCTCAATCCAGACTGCAGGCAGCTCATAATTCCTCCTTTCAGTAATACTCTTGCCTGAGTACAAGGGCCTGAGAATTACTATCATCCTTCTATTAAATGTTACATTCCTGATAAATGTTACATTCCTGATAGAGGTCTAATGTTGGGATAACTGACATATATCAAATGAGATTACTTGTTTGAAGTTAAATGTAGCTGTAATGCAAGTACATATGGATGGAAACCAACCTGGTTTGATGTGCCAGGGACTCTACTAGATATTTTTCTTGCAACCTGCTGTTTAATCTTTATCTCTGCAAGTCATGGGGATCTTCACTGTCACTATTATTATAAATATTACTGTTTCTTAGAGGTTAAAAAATCATACAACTAATTAGTGAGAAGCGCAGAATTCAAGCTTAGGTTAATGTGACTCCAGTTCTTTTCAGGGGCGATACTACATCAAAGTATTGGTCCCAATATTGCCACCGTCTTTGCCTGTCCACTCGACCCTCACTTATCCCCAAGTTATATATTATAATAGAACAATACCATGGATATTTCAAAGTGGCTCATGGAATCATTTGCATTACTCTGTAGTAGATATTCATAGATGAAATATTCAAAGAAAAGGGAATAAAGAAAATTCCCCAAAGTGTGGCAGTTAAGCCCAGCTCCATAGAAACAGAAATTGTAAGGATAATGACTTGTAACTTTCATTTGATCTAGTAAAAGTTGCTAATATTATGCCATATTTGATGTTTGAAAAAAATTTTTAACCATACTGTTTACCTTTGCTTTTTTTTTTTTTTAAAGCGACACCATTTCCAAACAGCTTCAAGTGTTTTACCTGTGAAAATGCAGGGGATAATTATAACTGCAATCGATGGGCGGAAGACAAATGGTGCCCACAAAGTAAGTGTGCTGAGTTTGGAACTCTTTGGTGATCAGACCTCATTTAGAGCTCTCTTAACTGGCCCTGAGCAGAGGCATCTTGTGTGATGAGATTAGCAAACCAGCAGGCCAATGATGTTCTATAGAAATCAGAGATTTTTTTGATGAGACTATCCAGACATCAGACTACTCTGAGAGTACATGGAAACTGATGCATAGCCTCAATTTGTAGTTGTATGTACTTTGAGGAAGAATTTCTTAATTAATATTTACCAGGGAGAACAAATAGACCACAGTGTTGACTAGGGCATTCTAAGAATGTCAGAAATGCTTGATGATACTGCTAGAAAAGTCCTACTTACTGGCTAAAGCAAAGGAAGGTTTTTGTACTCTTGAGATACACTGATGCTTGAGAAACTCATTCATTTATTCAACAAACATTTGAGCATCTTTTTAGTTTGTTTAGTTCCCTGGTAGATCCCCAGTGCCTAATCCAGTGCCTAGACCATATTAGGCACTTAGAATGAAGGGATGCCTTTGACTAGGTAGTCAGGAAATCTTCTCTGAGGAATATACATTTGAACTGAGAACCAAATGACCAAAACAAGTCAGCCGCGTGGACATCTGAAGGAAGAGCATGCCAGGAAGAGGGCACAGCAAATGCAAAGGCAAGATTTGGCTTCCTCTGTGAACAGGAAGAAGGCTGGCCGGTGAGGCGTAGTAGGAGATGGAGAAAGGATCTGATCGAGATTAAGGACTGGGATGTGCAGCATTTTATTTGTTCTGATAAGAAGTTTGGATTTCATTGTAAATGTGACGGGAAGGGAGTAGGGTGTTTAAGCCATGGAGTACAAGATGCTAGGTGTGTTCTAAAATATTGCTCTGGCTGCCAAGTGCAGAATGGATGGTTGGGAACAAGAGAAGAACGGGACACCAAATGGGGTCTTTCATTGTTTTGGGGCAGGAGAAGACGGTGACTTGGACTAATGTGGCAGGAATGTAGGGGGCAAGAATGATTTAATAATACATATAAACTTGGAGGTAAAGCAGACAGGATGTGCTGATGGATGATTTGTAACTGAAAAACTCTACTTAGAACTATAAGGAGATCAGGCTATTTGGATTATAGGATGCACTGTTTTTTAGGTTTTCAGATGTAAAAGGCCAAAAAAAACAAACTCTTCCAGACTTAGAGATTACCAATTTTGGTCTACTATTACCTTGAATCTTTTGGAAATTTCTATATCACATTATGGCAGTGGAATAGCCTTACCTCTTTCAGATGATGCCAAAGTGTGGAACCAAGAAATAGTATACACTGGAGACCTCTACTGGGCCTGAGAATCTTACACTGTAAATTAGCACAGATGGCTGTGACATTTACATGGACAGTATTTTTCATTATTTCTTCTCAAGAATAATTATCAAAATATTTTTTTCTTGAGGTTATCTTACAGTTCTGAAGAGTGGCTGACTGAATTGTGCTTGTGAGTGCATGTATGCTTTTGGGGATTTGTTTCTACATTTTTCACAAACATTAATTTCAATGTTTCTGAGGTTGGCAGATGCCTCTCTTTAACTAGCTTGTGTCAGAGTGTGGGTATCACTCTTTAACCATTTGCTTTAAATTCTCCCAAGAACTGGATGGGAAGGGTTTAGAACAGTGGTCGAATGGGGCATTGATGTCCAGCCTCTTTATGGACACTGGCTGGCATTATTCTTTTGAATTTTACCAAATTCTGTTCCTACTAGGTCTGTGCACCTTCCAATTTGTCTCTCATTAATCGAAGCCACTTTTAATGGGAACATGCATGGAAATTTCTGGGTTTTAGAATTTCATCTCTGTTGAAACATGGGAGCAAAAGAGGGATACTGCAGCTTTTTGCCAACAAGAAAATGTCAGGGAGGGGAGAGCCAAGCCCTTCCCCATCCACCCGAAAGCCGGACTCGGAATGCCCCCTGCATTCCAGCGCGCGTAACAGTACATTCTTGATTCTACACCAGCCAAGCCCCAAAGATACTAACCATCTGGAATTCTGAGGCTGTAATTGCTTACTTTTCACCTTGTCATTATTGAGGGGAGTGATGGGGCACACAGGCCTGTGGCTATTGTGCTTTGTCATCTCAGGTTTCCTTTTCACTTTATAGCTCTGCTTCTGTGGTCTGCCAGTGTTGTTAAAAGAGGTTCTCTAGGTAACAGGATATGACAAGAATGACATTTCTTATTTACCCCGGCTTTTACTCTGACTTTGTAGGGCTGCTTTAGCATGTGTGACAGTCTCTATGAACACACGCAGCTACCCGTTTTCAATTCTTCTTTGTCTGGAGTACAAATGGGAATGCCTTTCAGAACATGTAGTGGTTCCCTGTCCTTCAGAGTCCCAGTCATCTGCTCTTGTAGAGCGCTCTCCTCACGCCCAGTTCAATGCTGAGTGTACTAAGAGGCACGATAGTGTGCTGGTGAAGAGCATAAACCCTGGAAAACTGCCTACGTGAGAGTCTTACCTTCCACCGCTTTCTACCTATGTGACCATAAGCCTCAGTTTTTTTTATCTGTGAAATGAGGATGTTAATATGATTTATCTTAAGGCCTACTGTGAGGACTGAATGAGTGAATACATGTTAGAAGAGTGCCTGGTCGGTGGTACGCACTTAATAGGCATTTGCTATTGTTAACATCACGTAGAGCTTACAACAGCCCTGTCAAACACCCGTGCGCTTATAATTTTACTGAAAAGAACATGAGCTCAAAGGCTCTCACATGGCTTCTTTACTTGTGACAGAGGCAGTTCCCTAAGCCCCGTCTTCTCAACTCTCGCGTTTTCCTGCTCCCTGCCCCCACTTGTAGGGCATTGCTGCCGTAGTCCCTTCTCAGTAAACTAAGAAGCATTGCATTGGCCTGAGATAACTAAAGAGTAAGAGGCACAGAACTAAAGTGGAATGTCCTAGGTTAGTGAATGAAATCACTTTCTTGAAAGAACCCTAAGAATAAAATGTGAATGGTTAAAGGTATAAGGGGTAATCTGTGTGGAAATGAACTAGCCCTGCGGAGCGGGAGGGGGCAGAGAAGGTAAGAGTTAACTAAGGAGGAGAAAAGCTGGAAATACTTCGGGGAAAAGTCAAACACGCTGGGAGGATTAGAGCCCGGAGAAGAATTAGGTGAGTAATAAGCAAGGTGCTCTTGGTGTGTAATTTGAGACACCTGCTTCTCAGTCCAGGTCGCCACATGGCCTATTAGTATATAAAGAAACGTATGTGGAATAATGCAAGTGCTATGACCCACTGCATTTTACATTTCTAGTTTTCATTTTATTTTAGAGTTACAGAACATGTGCTTCAGAGGGAGAAACACAGCAGACATATTGACACTTTCTTATGAAATAAGCAGACCTATTTTTTTGGAGTTATACTCCTTTATTGGAGTATAATTGCTTCACAATACTGTGTTAGTTTCTGTTGTACAACAAAGTGAATCAGCTATATGCATACATCTGTCCCCATATCCCCTACTTCTTGGACCTATGGTTTTGATGAAAAGCTTGTCCAATTTTTTTCTCAGCTTTACCTGGCACCAAAGAATAGGTGCCCATTTATATTCATTTTAAAAAGAGCCATGTGCTTCAGAAGCTAATGCCTGTTCAGCAATACCGCCTAGAAACTTAAGGATCATTCTGAATTTTAGTCATTTCTGAAGTGACTGTTGAAAGTTAGTTTTTTACATTGCAAAAAAAATAAGTTGCTTTTTTCTATCTAGATACACAGTACTGTTTGACAGTACATCACTTTACCAGTCATGGAAGGAGTACATCCATCACCAAAAAGTGTGCCTCCACAAGTGAATGTCATTTTGTTGGCTGCCACCACAGCCGAGATTCTGAACACACGGTAAGGAGCATGTGTAAAGTTATTGTCCTGTGGTTTCTTGATGGTGAGGGCTGGTTGTATATAAAGAGGCAGGAAGGATAATGTCAAACATACGTATACTTTGAGAGACTCCCTTACACTGATACAATGGAGATGAAAGAAGAAGCCTTTCTGTCCATCAAACAATAATGTTGTTACTAAAAACAAATGATAATTCTCAGATTCCAGAGCTAGACCCCAGGGTCTAGACCTTGGACTTTGGGTGAGTTGTCTGAAGTCAACTCCGGAAGCCCCAAAAGCAAACAATCCATGCACAAGAGGACGACCAACACTATACAGCCCAGCACCGAGAAGGTGGAAAGAGGAAAATGGTGGCAAAGTTTTACAAAGGAAACCTTGTCTCACTTACTGCCTCTGCTTAGAGGAGGAGGTGAGAATCTGAGAGGTTAACCCCAGCTTATTAAAATGAGCGATAGATACATTTTAGATGAATCTACCATTCTAAATGAGCATTTTACTCTTTTACATGCCTGGAATCCTGAAATGGTTGAGAAAAAATTACTTGAAGGTATGTTAATTTCATGAGATCTTAGAATTCAATTTAGCCTATACATAAAGAAAATGGTCCTGACACCAGTGGCTTTTTAAAAAAAATTTAGTTTAGTATGGTTGATATTGAATATAGTTCCCTGTGCTATGCAGTAGGACCCTGTTGGTTATCCATCCTCTATATAAGTTTGCATCTGCTAACCCCAAACTCCCAATGCTTCCCTCCCCCACCCCTCTCCCCCTTGGCAACCACAAGTCGGTTCTCTATGTCTGTGAGTCTGTTTCATAGATAAGTTCAGTTGCTGACACCACTGGCCTTTAGCTCCAGCTACAAAGCAGAATCTGCTGGGGGGTTTTGGTGGGGGGGTGGGCATCCCAGACCAATTGAAGCAACTTCAGAGTGAGATCCTGGGCCTCAGGAATTTTTTTTTTTCTAAGTTCCCCAAGGTGATTTTGATGTGCAGCCAGGATTGGGAACCACTGAGGTAGATACTTTATCTTACCTGGCCATCCTGAAAGCCTCTGTGAATGTCCAGGTTTATCAGGTTGAGGGCATTGTATCCGCTATCATGACAGGGAGTGCTTCCCTTGAGAACACCTTGTGCTGTGAAAGGAGCATGCCACTGTAAAGATAGGAATCAGTGTTAGTACAGACAACAGAGTGATAATTATCCCCTAACAAGTAGTACTGAGAAAGAAAATCAATGACCAATCCAAAAGGTTCCTAGCTTTTATTTTTCTTTCGGTGTTTCTGCTTACAAACCTTCAGAAGAGTTGTTGACTCAGTTAAGCAGTCTTATTCAGTTTGCCTTTCTCTTGCTTATGCTTGGGTTGATGCAGGTAAATCACACTTAAAATGAAAAGACTCTCAAGATGGTTTTTACTTTGAGGTAAGTGGGGGGAAGGGTGCCCAAGGGCCTGGATGACTCACAGACTAAAAGCCAACTCAATTCTGTCCTCAGAGACGTCTTTAACCTCCTAAATGTTTGCACTTCAGTTACTGTCTCACTGCAACCACTTAAGAGACCCCAAGCCAGAACTGCCCAGCCAGGCCTTTCCTGAATTCCTACCTCAAAGAAACATTTCCACTTGGAAAAATTACAGTATGAAAACTTACCTATTGGGAGAAAAGATGGCGGAGTAGAAGGACATGAGCTCATCTTCCCTTATGAAACACCAAAATCACAGCTAACTGCTGAACAACCATCAACAAGAAAAACGTTGAAACCTACCAAAAAAGATATCTTACATCCAAAGACAAAGAGCCACAAGGAGATGGTAGAAGGGGTGCAACTGTGATAAAATCAAATCCCATACCGGCCCAGTGGGCAACCCACAAACTGGAAAATAATTATTTCATGGAAGTTCACCCACAGGAGTGAAAGTTCTGAGCCCCACATCAAGCTCCCCAGCCTGGGGGTCTGGCAATGGGAGGAGGAGTCCCCAGAGAATCAGGCTTTGAAGGCCACTGGGGTTTGTCACAGGAATTCCACAGGACTGGAGGACCCAGGGAGAAAAGCAGGGACCTCATAAGAGTCTGGGCCAGTCCTACCTGCTGGTATTGGAGGGTCTCCTGTGAAGGTGAGGTGTGGCTCACTGCAGGGACAAAGGCAGTGGTAGTTCTGGGAAGTTCTCATTGGCATGAGCCCTCTGGGAGCCCGCCATTTTCTCACCAAGACCTGGCCCCACCCAACAGCCTGTAGGCTCCTGTGCTGGGACACCTCAGGCCAAACAACCAATGGGGTGGGAACACAGCCCCACCCATCAACAGACAGGCTGCTTAAAGTCTTCCTGAGCACACAGCTACCAGCTAAATATGCCTCCTGACACAGCCCTGCCCACCAGAGGGACATGACCCAGCTCCACCCACCAGTGGGCAGGAACCAGTCCCTCCCACCAAAAAGCCTGCTTAAGCCCCTGGACCAACCTCCTTTGATATACGCAGATCAATCAGTGTGGTACACCACATCAACAAATTGAAGAATAAAAATCATATGATCATCTCAATAGATGCAGAAAAAGCTTTTGACAAAATTCACCACCACTTATGATAAAAACTCTCCAGAAAGTGGGCATAGAAGGAAGCTACCTTAACATAATCAAGGCCGTATATGACAAACCCACAGCAAACATCATACTCAACAGTGAAAAGCTGAAAGCATTTCCTCTAAGATCAGGAACAAGACAAGGATGTCCACTCTTGCCACTTCTACTCAACATAGTTTTGGATGTCCCAGCCATGGCAACCAGAGAAGAAAAAGAAATAAAAGGAATCCAAATTGAAAAAGAAGTAAAACTGTTACTGTTTGCAGATGACATGATACTATAAATAGAAAACCCTAAAGATGCTACCAGAAAACCAGAGCTCATCAATGAATTTGGTAAAGTGGTGGGATACAGAAATCTCTTGCATTCCTATATGCTAACAATGAAAGATCAGAAAGAGAAATCAAAGAAATAATCCCAATTACCACTGCATCAAAAAGAACAAAATACCTAGGAATAAACTACCTAGGAATAAACCTACCTAAGGAGGCAAAAGACCTGTACTCAGAAAACTATAAGACGCTGATGAAAGAAATCAAAGATGACACAAACAAATGGAGAGATATACCATATTCTTGAAATGGAAGAATCAATGTTGTCAAAATGTCTATACTACCCGAAGCACTCTACAGATTCAATGCAATCTCTATCAAATTACCAGTGGCATTTTTCACACAACTAAAACAAAAAGTTTTAAAATTTGTATGGAGACACAAAAGACCCCAAACAGCCAAAGCAATCCTGAGAAAGAAAAACCGAGTTGGAGGAATCAGGCTCCCCGACTTCAGACTGTACCACTTACAAAGAGCTACAGTAACCAAAACAGTATGGTACTGGCACAAAAACAGAAATATAGATCCATGGAACAGGATAGAAAGCCCAGAGATAAACCCACACACCTATGGTCAATTAATCTATGACAAACAAGGCAAGGATATACAATGGAGAAAAGACAGCCTCTTCAATAAATGGTGCTGGGAAAACTGGACAGCTACATGTAAAAGAATGAAATTAGACACTCCCTAACACCATACACAAAAATAAACTCAAAATGGATTAAAGACCTAAATGTAAGGCCTGATACTCTAATAAAACTCTTAGAGGGAACATAGGCAGAACACTCTGGCATAAATCGCAGCAATATCTTTTTTGATCCGTCTCCTAGAATAATGGAAATAAAACAAACAAACAAACAAAGGACCTAATTAAACTCAAGAGCTTTTGTACAGCAAAGGAAACCATAAACAAGACGAAAAGACAACCCACAGAATGGGAGAAAATATTTGCAAATGAAGCAACCAACAAGGGATTAATCTTCAAAATATACATGCAGCTCAATATCAAAAAAACAAACAACCCAATTAAAAAATGGGCAGAAGGCCTAAATAGACATTTCTCCAAAGAAGACATACAGATGACCTAGAGGCACATGAAAAGGCTCAACACCACTAATTATTAGAGAAATGCAAATCAAAACTATAATGAGATATCACCTCACACCAGTTAGAATGGCCATCATCAAAAAGTCTACAAACGTTGTAAAGTAGAAACTGACACACCATTGTAAAGCAATTATACTCTAATAAAGATGTTAAACAAAAAGTCTACTAACAATAAATGCTGGAGAGGGTGTGGAGAAAAGAGGAACATCCTACACTGTTGGTGGGAATGTAAATTGGTACAGCCACTATGGAGAACAGTATGGAGGTTCCTTAAAAAACTAAAAATAGAACTACCATATGACCCAGCAATCCCACTCCTGGGCATATAACCATGGTTTGAAAGGATACATGCACCCCAGTGTTCATTGAAGCACTGTTTACAATAGCCAAGACATGGAAGTAACCTAAATGTCCATTGAGAGATGAATGGATAAAGAAGATGTGGTACATATATACAATTGAATATTACTCAGCCATTAAAAAGAATGAAATAATGCCATTTGCAGCAACATGGATGACCTGGAGATTGTCTTTCTCTTTCTGACTTAGTATGATAAATATATGATATCACTTATATGCTGAATTTTAAAAAAAGATGATACAAATGAACTTATTTACAAAACAGAAACAGACTCACAGACTTTGAAAACTAACTTATGGTTACCAAAGGGGAAAGGTGGGGGAGAGGGATAAATTGGGAGTTTGGGGTTGATATTTACACACTACTATATTTTAAATAGATAACCAGCAAGGACCTACTATATAGCACAGGGAACTCTGCTCAATATTCTGCAATAACTTATATGGGAAAAGAATTTGAAAAAGAATAGATACATGTGTTTGTATAACTGTTCAGGTGCTAGACACCTGAAACTAACACATCAACTGTACTCCAATATAAAATAAAAATATTTTTAAAGAAAACTTACCTATTAACTATTCTTCAGAAATATTCTTAATGGCTACATAATATTAAAATATGTGTTTGTACTATAATTTGTTTAATTCCTTATTAAAAATACTAGGCAGCTTTTAATATTTCTCTGTTCTAAAAAAAGCCCCACATAATCTTTGTGATTTTGGTGCATATTACTGGATTGATTTATATAAATAATCTTGAAGCTCTTGATAAAGATTGCCAAATTACTCCCCAGAAAAACTGAAGCAATTATATTCTCAGTAGCAGTGTTTGAGAATATCAAAATTACTACCATGTCATCGACCCAGGCTCATGTACATTTTGGAAATCTTTGTCAATTGGATAGGAAAAGGGTGTATTTTCAAATTCATAATTTTTATTAAGTCTCAAACATTTAAAAAAAATAAGATAGCATTTTTCTCTTGTACGCCATTATATTTTAGAAAATTTTTAAATTGAAATAAAAATTTATATACTCATAAAAGATAAAAAAAAATTCTGTCCTCAGAGCTGAAGAAGGCTTTTGTTTTTCTTCATTTGACCCTTCCCTCTTCTTCCCTTTATTCACGTGCTCTTTCCTTCTCCTCTTCCTTTGGTGACAGGAGTGTAGGTCTTGCTGTGAAGGGATGATCTGCAATGTAGAGTTACCCACCAACCACACTAATGCGGTCTTTGCTGTGATGCATGCTCAGAGGACATCTGGCAGCCGTGCCCCTGCGCTCCACCTACCAGTGCTGGCCTGGGCCTTCGTGCTGTTGTTGATGTGATACCACCATTCCTGGGAGAGGCAGAGACCAGCCCTCTAAAGCACAAGCCAACAACTGTGTAAACAGTGAACTTTGGAGTGAAGACCGATCTTGCACTTGGTGCAAGAGAATGCTCATTGGACCCCAAAGCAGAAGCCAGTTGTTGCTTAGCTAAAAATGCTCCTGCACGAGGCCACTGAGGAAGGGGACTTGGCAGGGACTGTGGGATTATGTGGATTTTATATTTCTTCATCAAAGGGGCTGCATTTTGTCACTTCTGCAAGGAGAGTCTTGCCAGCACCTACTACGGGCAGGTTCAGTAGCCTGTATTGTCCCCACCTGACCAGGCCTGGAGCAGAAAGGACTCCTTGACCTGATCAACTCCTTCAGGGGCTGCTGGATCAGACCCTCTCTTTTCCGTGATTAGCTCAGAGCATCTCTATGAAATATAACCCTTCCCCAATAAGAAAGCAATTTCCCCACCAACGGTGTAGTCAATGAGAAGGGCAACTACAAGAAGAAAACTTCCAGTGGAACGAATATGAAACCCATTTGCTATTGTGGGGGGGAAATAAAACTTTTAAATTATACAATGTAAAATGCATGCTTATGTGTTTCTTGGCTGATGTGGAGACCTCCGATGAAACATGAACCAGTGTCATAAAGGAGGCCAGCTGAAGTTATGTGTTCATGCACCACAGGTGATATATTCTAGCTTAAAGTATAAAATTCTATGCCATTGTGACTTACTTATTAGTTTTTTCTTTTGGGTGAAGGACCCTTCTTAGGATGGTAAATGCAAAATTAGTGAATTGAGAAGGTGAGGAAACCTCCCTGATCAAGGAAGATGATACCTTATCATGTGATGGACCCTCAAAAGTAGCAGCTTAAAGACAGAGAAACTGGCACCAGTGTCCCTCTCCCAGTCAACTTGTCTCTGAATATCAGGGCCACTAAGAGAACCTTTCTAAACACATGCTAAAATGTTTGGTCTCCTTGTCTTCTCTTTCCTTCTTATAACACAGTCCCAGAATTTCAAATGAACAACTTCTGTTTCTAGAATCCTAATTTCCTGCCTTTACACTTTGGGGCGACCTTTAAACACTCTGCCCTTGTATGTATAATGAGGAGTTAATGAAGTTTTTTTTTTTTTAATTGAGCATCTACCATTAGAATACTGAGTGCTCCATAGAATCCACTAATGATGCTGTCCTTGCCAAGCAGGCTCCTCTATGATGGGGGTTGGCAAACTATGGGCCCTGGGACAAATACATCTCACTGCTCTCAGACTGCTGTAACCAACAGGCTGTTGACCAGGTGGCTTAAACTAAAACATGTAAGCCTCACAGTTCTGGAGGCTGGGAAATGCAAGATCAAGGTGCCAGCAGATCTACTATCTGGTGAGAGCCCTCTTCCAGGTTTGCAGACTGTGGTTCTCGCATATCCTCTCAGGGCAGAGTGCAGAGAGTGAACATAAGGGTACTAATCGCGTTCATGAGGCTCCCCTTGCATGACCTAGCCATCTCCCAGAGGCCCCACACCCAAATACCGTCACATCTGGGATTTAGGCTCCAACACGTGAATTTGGGGGAGACAGATGCTCACTCTATAGCAACTACCTATTTTTGTGAACACAGTTTTATTGGAACACAGCCGTGCCTATTCGTTGACGTATCATCTACAAGCTTCTTTCCTGCTACAACACCGAGGATGAGTGGATGCAGCCAAGAGCATCTGGCCTAGGAAATCTAAAAGATTTACTATTTTGCCTTCTACAGGAAAAGTGTGCCGACCCCTAACCTCTGAAATGGCAGAAGTGCATTGGGAGAAAGCTGCTTGCTTTACAGGGACCGTGGTGCTCACGGGGGTTCCTCAGCCTCTGCAGTGGTTTTTGCCAGATCACTTTCCTTAGATGCATCCATGAATTTTTCTTGTTTTGATTGTTTGTTCCACTCCTTTGATTCAGACTCTCAGTAGTTACGTGCTGTTGTAAGGTGCCGAACTCTGTTTCTTCTCATCCTTGACGCGCTGGGAGAGTCTCCTCTTAAGGCTCTTTAGCTTCCAGTACAACGGGGAGGAAGCAGACATCGTTACCTCCCTGTCTCTGGCTGAACCCCAGACTCACCTGGAAGCATCCGTTTTGAGGCCTGATGTAGATTTATCCTGCCTTTCACTCAGCACCTTGAAGTATTTGAGTTTTTATCGCTTATGCTTCTTTGAAATGAATTATATATGGCTTCAGTTGGAACATTTTAATAGCATCTCTGGTGGGTGTAGTTTTATTCGTCTGTGTAGTTGACAAATTGTCTCGTTAAAAAACCATTAGCAGCCAGCATTTTTTTCTGATTTTGTTTCTGCTTTCTAGATTAATGATCTTTCCTTTTTTTTTTCTTTCCTGAGGAAACATCTTAATTTTCTCTTCTTCACCCCACACATTCTGTTTTCATGGATTGCCCTCCTTACTCCTTCCCACCGCTCCACTGAGCGTTTAAGATAGGGCTATGCTGAGCAAAAGAGAGAACACACAGAGGAAACAAACTCCTGCAAAGGCAGCTGAGTGAGTAGGGGTGCCAGATTTACCAATATTTAAGAGCATGGGATGCCCCATTAAATTGGAATTTCAGATAAACAACAATTTTTTAGTAGAAGTTATTCATGAACTCATAAGTGTGGCTCATCTAAGGCAATGTTTTCAAGTCCCTGTAATCAGAATCTTCTGGGTAACTTCAAAACAATACAAATTTCCCAGGGCATCCTGGAGACACTGACTCAGTAGATCTGGGATGGAGCTCAAGCCTAACCCCAATAATTAAATGTTAAAGAAAAAGCTCCCAGATGATTATGATGCTCAGCCAGGTGTGTTACCCTTGACCTGAGAGGTTTATTCCTTTTTCTGAAGCCCAGTCTTTGGCCACATAATAGAAGTGCTAATGAATAATAAATATGCTCACAAGTAACCTGGGTTGGAGCTGTGGTTCTCATTGTGGTCTCCGGACCAGCAGTGTCAGCATCACCTGGGAACTTGTCAGAAATGCAAATGCTCAGCCTCCATTCCAGGCCCATTGAATCAGAAATTCTGAGGGTTCAATCTGTGTTTTAATAAGGTTTCCAGGTGCTTCTGATGCACACGCAAGTTCAAGAACCACTGGACCAGAGAAGTGCTTCCTAAATGTCTTCTGTAAATGGGTCCTTTGGTGGCTGCATGAAAATCACTCAGGGAACTTATATTAAAAAAAAAAAAAAAAAAAAAAAGAAAATCAGACTCCCAGGCCCCAAATCCAGAAAGTCAGATTCTTTTTGTTGGGGCTGAGTCAGAAAATCTGTATTTTTATAAATTCCTCAAGTGATTCTGATACATAGCCATTTTGGGAGCCACTAAACTAGAGAATGAGAGATGGGGGTGACGTTACTGACCAGAAGGCCCAAACTTTTAACACCTGACCTTGAAAGCCCTCTGCATTATCAATGGACTCTGTGTGATGTCTCCAATGTAACTGTTTTAAAACTAGAATCCAAAAATCTAATCAGAGTCCATTGCATGGATTTTTTTTAGTCCATTGCATAGTGACTTCGAATGGCCAAGTGTTCCAGACCTCACATTAATTTCATTTGCTCCTAATGAGCAAGAAGATGAAAAGTACTTTGTCAAAATGTCCAATGGGGCTTCCCTGGTGGCGCAGTGGTTGAGAGTCCACCTGCCGATGCAGGGGACACGGGTTCGTGCCCCAGTCCGGGAAGATCCCACATGCCGCGGAGCGGCTGGGCCCGTGAGCCACGGCCGCTGAGCCTGCGCGTCCGGAGCCTGTGCTCCGCAACGGGAGGGGCCACGACAGTGAGAGGCCCGCGTACCGCAAAAAAAAAAAAAAAAAAAAAAAATGTCCAATGAAAACTGGAGTAGTGAGGGCATGAGGGTATGTAGATCTGTTCTTATAAAAGAGACAAGGGGATTAGCTATGAATATGAGGAGCGTGTGAGGGAATGACCTGTCAAAGGTCCATTTTGAATAGATCTACATTCTAGAATAAACTGAATTCCCATCCATCAATCACTTTCTGAAAAAAAAAAAAAAGGTACAGAACACATCTTTTCTTTGCTGTGTCTAAACCTTCCCGAAATCCAACTCTGAGTGAAGTTAGCGGCCAGAAATTACAGGTATTGTTTTCCATACTAGTCTGCATTCTGCTGTGTCAGTCACTGTGTAAAATATATCTCATAAGAAAAGGGAAGGAGGTGGGTCAGTTTCCCTTTCTCACTGGGAGAAAACTTATAAAGCTGTGCAAAGCGTGAAATAAGCAGTATGAACCGGCATGGACTTAGGAATTGGGAAATATTTCACATGTGAGAAATTACTAACTCTAATGCACGATTTTTGTGACATCAATTGCCATCTTATAAAACTTTGCTCTGACCTTTGGATCTTGGACATTTTATTTTTCACCTAGTTCTTTGTCACTGACTCTTTGATTTGTGGAGGGTTTCACTGTGATGCTGGATATGTCGGGGGACAAAGCATGCCAGAGGACAAAGGTGAATAGTGGATGCACAAAGGTGAAAGTTGTAGAAACTGCAGAGAAAATGGCTGTCGTAATTTGAGTCTGCCTTCAGGCATAGCTCCACGGCTGTGCACCCGAAACAGTCTAGCATCTTCCTATCACACCTCCCACTTCTCCTTTGGCCTTCATAGTTCTGTCTCCTCCCCCATCCCCCTCCCTCATCGCCTTGGCCTCTTTTATCAGATGCTGAGGCTAGGAGCTGAGCTATCTAGGGGGTAATCCAGAATGTGAGCTAACTCAGAGTGTAGGCTGTGCAAAATAGGGCTTTCACAGCTCAATCCCAAGAATACTATTCAAGGAGTCCGGGAATCTGCATTTTGAACACGCATCTATCTGGTCATGAATCTGGTGATTCTGATACTGGTAGTCGTAGGGCATCATCTTTACAAACAATAATGCAGGGCCTCAATATAAGGCTGTAGAGGCTTTAGTGAGAGCATCTACCATGCAACTCCTAAACCCCCATATCTGTACTTTTTTGGTCTATGAAAATTGGTCCCAGTGAAGGGGCTAGGAGCAACTGGAGGACACCGTGGCTTGGCAGAGCTGCCCTGTTGGGGATGGTCCTGGGAGGCCTGGACAAGTGGGACCTCCAGGAAACCTGTACCTCTTCCAGCCAAGCAGGATGTCCAGGGTTCTGACCACTGACTGGACTCCCTGCAAGTCATGGCTGCAGCAGGAGCAACATGAAGCCAAGGGCAATGGAGCCTGTCCACAGAGGCTAAGCAGAGACCAAAAACCAGATCCAACTCAAATATTCTTTAAAGGAGGATAAACAACGGGGCAAGCAGGTCCTGGAGACAGGCTCTGTCTAGGTTGTTGAGGGTCCCCAAGGAGAGTACCTTTTAGAGAGTGATGTATCCATCCGGATGACTTCAACTACAAATAACAGAGAGGCCCAATCAAATTGGCGTAAATAAATATGTTGGCTCACACAACTAGAAGTCCAGAGGGAGAGTGGGATTCAGGGTGGACTTAACTCGGTGGCTCTAGCTCCATTCTCTGCTGTTCTTTTGGCTCCATCTCCCCCATGTCCTCTGGTAAGGAGAAGGCACAGCTATCCCATATGTCCCAGCCAGCATCCGGGGAAAAGACAGAGGGATACTACTGGACACATGCCAGGAAGTGAAAGTCTTCACTCAGGCTCCCAGCAAATCACAAAGGAAGCCAAGGAAGATGTGGTTACCCTTGGCTTAGTACAGCTGAAGGGAGATCTCTGTCCCCTGAGGCATGTGTGGTGCACGGCAGAGGGTAGATAGCTGAGCAAAATAGGAATTAAAGAGGAGAAAGGAAGAAATGGATCTGGGAGGGCAGCCAGAAATGTCTGCTCCAGATTCCCACAGTCTGAGGCCGTGTCAGGAGGCAGTTGTTAAGGTGGCTGAGAAAGTGCTCATGTGTTAGAGATAAGCCAGCCAAGCCCTCTGAAGCTGTACAGACTTGTCCTAACCCCACAGCTATTTGGTAGCAGACCCAGACAGAGAAACTCCGCTGCCTACTGCAATTTCCACCAAGTTCTCTTTTGATTAATGTATGTTGTAAATCTGCAAGGAGTGGAGAGAGTATTCAGCACTTCCCAAACTATTCAGCAAGAGAAGTTTTTCTTTCTCGAGTATCTGAGTTCCACAGAACACACTCTGTTAAGCCAACACCACTTTGCAAATGTAGAGAAATATGGGGGGGAAAGCTGCAGAACTCGGGGGATGGGTATGGAACTTACCCCTAAAATAAGTGGTAATCCTAGGTGGTTGGTGAACACATGCTGAGTGCACAAACCTTGACTCCTTCAGAAATACTCACTGCTCCAAGAGCTCGGGCTCCATTCTATATAGACTTGTGTCCATTATCCGTAGGTAAGCAAAGGCAGAAAACTAAGACACTGCCTTAAAAAAGGGAAAAATGCTTAAAAAAAAATTCTGTTCTCATGTTGTTGACCTATCAGTGTCCTGAACTAATTTTGATCCCACTCATGGCATTTTTGTCCAGCTCTGAAGGGCTCACTACTCCTTAGGAATCAACTGTAAATCAATCTGGAAGGCACTGTTTTCTGAGGATTATGTATTTCTCTCTTTCCATATGCCCTTTGAAGAATTATCTGAAGTAGCCACTTGTTATTTTAAATATTTTTAGATTTATTATGAAATTAATCTTTAGTCAGAGATGGGTCCTGAATACTAAGTACTTATCCTTATTTTAACTAATGAATTTAGACCGGATTTTACTAATAGACTGAAGATGCCTTTTTGTCAGAGATGTGGACATACTCTCAAGGAAAGTCTTTATCTCATCCAACAAAAGAAAATGAAGATAGGACCTTCCAGGTTGGTGAACACATGGAGGCTCAGAGAGGGCAAGGGAACTCCCACCCCTTCCCACAGCCTTGCCTAAGCATCTTTTACCATAAACCGCTTCCCACTGGCCACAAAGCTCTGCCCATGTGTCAACAGTGGTGTCCATCCACTATGATGCCTTAACTTGCACCTCTGGCCACTTGCTCAGGTGAAGGAAGGAGACAAGATGGTGGAGTAGAAGGACTTGAGCTCACCTCCTCTCATGAAAACACCAAAATCACAACTCCTGAACAACCATCGACAAAAAAGATGGTAACCTACCAAAAAAGATATTCTACATCCAAAGACAAAGAAGAAGCCACAAAGAGACGGTAGGAGAGGGGCTTTCACAATATAATCAAATCCCATACCTGCCAGGTAGGTGACCCACAGGCTGGAAAATAATTATACCACAGAGGTTCTCTCACAGGAGTAGGAGTTCTGAGCCCCAAATCAGGCTCCCCAGCCTGGGGGTCTGGTATTGGGAGAAGGAGCCTCCAGAACATGTGGCTTTGAAGGGCAGCAGGGTTTGAGTGCAGGAGCTCCACAGGATTGGGGGAAACAGAGACTCCACTCTTGAAGGGGGCACACGAGATTTCATGTGCACTGGGACCAGGGCAAAGCAGTGACTCCATAGGAGCCTGGGACAGACGTATCTGTGGGTCTTGGAGGGTCTCTGGGGGAGAAAGGGTTGGCTATAGTTCACTGTGTGGGCAAGGACACTGGTGGCAGAGGCCCCAATGAATGTTCATCAGTGTGAGCTCTCCTGGAGTTCACCAATTTGCACCAAGACCTGTCCCCACCCAACAGCCTGCAGGCTCCAGTGCTGGAATGCCTCAGGCCAAACAACCAACAGGGTGGGATATAGCCCAATCCATGAGCAGACAGGCTGCCTAAAGTCATCCTGAGCACACAGCTACTTCTAAACATACCCCTTGACATGGCCCTGCCCACCAGAGGGACAGGACCCAGCTCCACCCATCAGTAGGCAGGCACCAGTCCCTCCCACCAGGAAGCCTTCACAAGCCCCTGGACCAACTTCACCCATGAAGGGGCAGACACCAGACTACAAACCTGCAGCCTGAGAAACAGAGACCACAAACACAGAAAGCTAGATAAAATGGGACAGCAAAGAAATATATTCCAGATAAAGAAACAAGATAAAATCCCAGAAGAACAACTAAGTGAAGTGGAGATAGGCAATCTGCCTGAAAAAGAATTTAGAGTAATGAGAGTAAAGATGATCCAAGATCTTGTAAAAAGAATGGAAACCTAGATCAAGGAGATTCAAGAAATGTTAAACAAAGACCCAAAAGAACTAAAGAACAAACAGAGATGAACAATACAATAACTGAAATGAAAAACACACTAGAAGGAATCAACATCAGAATAAGTGAGGCAGAAGAATGAATAAGTGAGCTGGAAGACAGACTGGTGGAAATCACTGCTGCAGAACAGAATAAAGAAAAATGAATGAAAAGAAATGAGGACAGTCTAAGACATCTCTGGGAGAACATTAAATGCACCAACATTTGCATTATAGGGGTCCCAGAAGGAGAAGCGAGAGAAAGGGCCTGAGAAAACATTTGAAGAGATAATAGCTGAAAACTTCCCTGACATGGGAAAGGAAACACTGAAGTCCAGGAAGCACAGAGAGTCCCATGCAGGATAAACCCAAGGAGAAAGACACCAAGACACATATTAATCAAACTGACAAAAATTAAGACGAAAAATATTAAAAAGCACAAGGGAAAAGCAACAAATAATATACAACAGAATCCCCATACAGTTATCAGCTGATTTCTCAGCAGAAACTCTGCAAGCCAGATGGGAGTGTCATGATATATTTAAAGTGATGAAAGGGAAAAACCTACAACCAAGAATACTTTACCCAGCAAGGCTCTCGTTCGCATTTGATGGAGAAATCAAAAGCTTTACAGACAAGCAAAAGCTAAGAGAATTCAGCACCACCAAACCAGCTTTGAAACAAATGCTAAAGGAATTTCTCTAGGCGGAAAAGAAAAGGACACAACTAGAAACAAGAAAATTACAAATGAGAAAGCTCACCAGTAAAGGCAAACGTAAAGGTAGGAAATCATCCACAAATAAATATGATATCAAAACTAGAAATTGTTGGAGAGTACAAATGCAGGATATTGGAAATGCATCTGAAATTGAGAGACCAGCAACTTAAAACAATCGTGTATATAGGTAGAGACTTCTATATCAAAACCTAATGGTAACCACAAACCAAAAATCCACTATAAATACATATGTAAAAAAGAAAAAGCAATCCAAACACAACTCTAAAGATAGTCATCAAATCACAAGAGAACAAAAGAGGAAGGGAAGAAAAATGACCTACAAAAACAAATCCTAATAATTAACAAAATGGCAGTAAGAACATACATATCAATACGTATCTTAAATGTAAATGGATTAAATGCTCCAACCAAAAGACAGAGACTGGCTGAATGGATACAAAAACAAGACTTGTATATATACTATCTACAAGAGACCCACTTCAGATCTAGGAACATATACAGACTAAAAGTGAAGGGATGGAAAAAGGTACACCATGCAAATGGAAATCAAATGAAAGCTGGAGTAGCAATACTCATATCAGACGAAACAGACTTCAAAATAAAGACTGTTACAAGAGACAAAGACGGACACTACCTCATAATGGATCAACCCAAGAAGAAAATATAACAATTATAAATATATATGCACCCTACACAGGAGCACTTCAATACATAAGACAAATGCTACTAACCATAAAAGGAGATATTGACAGTAACACTAAAATAGTGGGGGATTTTAGCACCCCACTTACATCAATGGACAGATCATCCAGACAGAAGATCAATAAGGAAACACAGGCCTTAAATGACACATTAGACCAGATGGACTTAACTGATATTTATAGAGCATTCCATCTGGAAGCAGCAAAATACACATTCTTTCAAGTGCACGTGGAACATTCTCCAGGATAGATCATATGCTGGGCCACAAAGCAAACCTCAGGAAATTTAAGAAAACTGAAATCATATCAAGCATCATTTCCGACCACAATGCTAGGAGATTAGAAATCAAGTACAAGAAAAAAACTGTAAAAATTACAAACTCGTGGAGGCTAAAAAATATGTTACTATGTTACTAAACAACCAATCACCAAAGAAATCAAAGAGAAAATCAAAAAATACCTAGAGAGAGACCTTCAAGATGGAGGAGGAGTAAGACATGGAGATCCTCTTCCTCCCCACAGATACATCAGAAATACATCTACATGTGGAACAACTCCTACAGAACACCTACTGAATGCTGGCGAAAGACCTCAGACTTCCCAAAAGGCAAGAAACTCCCCAGGTACATGGGTAGGGCAAAAGAAAAAAGAAAAAACAGAGACAAAAGAACAGGGACAGGACCTGCACCCTGGGGAAGGAGCTGTGAAGGAGGAAACGTTTACACACACTACGAAGCCCCTTCACTGACGGAGACAGGGGGTGGGCAGGGGGGAAGCTTTGGAGCCATGGAGGGGCACAGCAACAGGGGTGCAGAAGGCAAAGCACAGAGATTCCCACACAGAGAATTGGTGCCAACGAGCACTCACCAGCATGAGAGGCTTGTCTGCTCGCCCACCGGGGTGGGTGGGGGCTGGGAGCTGAGGCTCCAGCTTTGGAGGTCAGACCCCAGGAAGAGAACTGGGGTTGGCTGTGTGAACACACCCTGAAGGGGGCTAGTGTGCCACAGCTAGCTGGGAGGGAGTCTGGGAAAAAGTCTGGAACTGCCTAAGAAGCAAGAGACCACAGTTTCGGGGTGTGTGAGGTGAGGGGATTCAGAGCACCACCTAAACGAGCTCCAGAGATGGGCGGGAGACGTGGCTATCAGTGTGGAAACCAGAGACGGGCATGAAACACTAAGGCTGCTGCTGCAGCCACCAAGAACCCTGTGTGCAAGCACAGGTCACTAACCACACCTCCCCTCACAGGAGCCTGTGCAGCCCACCACTGCCAGGGTCCCATGATCCAGGGACAACTTCCCCAGGAGAACACACGGCACACTTCAGGCAATTGCAATGTCATGCCGGCCTCTGCCACCACAGGCTTGCCCTAGATTCCATACCCCTCCCTCCCCCCAGCCTGAGTGAGCCAGAGCCCCCTAATCAGCTGCTCCTTTAACCCTGTCCTGTCTGGGCAGGGAACAGACACCCTCAGGTGACCTACACAAAGAGGCAGGGCCAAATCCAAAGTTGAGCCCCAGGAGCTGTGCAAACAAAGAAGAGAAAGGGAAATTCCTCCCAGCAGCCTCAGGAGCAGCAGATTAATCTCCACAATCAACTGGATGTACCCTGCATGTATGGAATACCTGAATAGACAATGAATCATCCCAGAATTGAGGCAGTGGACTTTGGGAGCAACTGCAGACTTCGAGTGTGCTTTCTGCAAATAATTTGTTTCTGGATTTATGTTTATCTTAGTTTAGTATTTAGAGTTTATTATCATTGGTAGATTTGTTTGTTGATTGGGTTGCTCTCTTCCTTTTTTAAAAAAAATATATTTTTTTTTCTTTTTCCATTTTTGTGAGTGTGTATGTGTATGCTTCTTTGTGTGAGTTAGTCTGTATAGCTTGCTTTTACCATTTGTCCTTGGGTTCTGTCTGTCCGTTTTTTTCTGTTTGTTTTTAGTATAGTTTTTAGTGCTTGTTATCATTGGTGGATTTGTTTTTTGGTTTGGTTGCTTTCTACTTTCTTTATTTTTATTACTTTCTAATTTTTTTACTTTTAATAATTTTTTTTAATTTTAATTATTTTTCTTTCTTTTTTTCTCCATTTTCTTCTGAGCTGTGTGGCTGACAGGGTCTTGGTGCTCCAGCCGGGTATCAGGCATGTGCCCGAGGTGGGAGAGCCGAGTTCAGCACACTGGTCCACCAGAGACCTCCCAGCTCCATGTAATATCAAACAGCGAAAGCTCTCCCAGAGATCTCCAGCTCAGTGCTAAGACCCAGCTCCACTCAACAACCATCAAGCTACAGTGCTAGACACCCTAGGCCAAACAACTAGCAAGACATGAACACAACCCCACCCATTAGCAGAGAGTCTGCCTAAATCGTAAAAAGGTCACACACCTAAATCGTAGAACGGTCACACACCCCAAAACATTACCAGACTCAGTCCTGCTCACCAGAAAGACAAGATCCAGGCTCATCCGCCAGAACACAGGCACCAGTCCCCTCCACAAGGAAGCCTACACAACCCACTGAACCAACCTTAGCCACTGGGGGCAGACACCAAAAACAACGGGAACTACGAACCTGCAGCCTGAAAAAAGGAGACCCCAAACACAGTAAATTAAGCAAAATGAGAGGACAGAAAAACACACAGAAGATGAAGGAGCAAGGTAAAAACCCAACAGAACAAACAAATGAAGAGGAAATAGGCAGTCTACCTGAAAGATAATTCAGAATAATGAGAATAAAGATGATCCAAAATCTTGGAAATAGAATGCAGAAAATACAAGAAACGTTTAACAAGGACCTAGAAGAACTAAAGAGCAAACAAACAATGATG
>NC_041215.1:56341605-56353930 GCF_002837175.3 Physeter macrocephalus
ACCTACAATAACAAACCCAAAACAATTAAGAAAATGGTAATAGGAACATACATATCGATAACTACCTTAAATGTAAATGGATTAAATGCTCCAACCAAAAGACATAGACTGGCTGAGTGGATACAAAAACAAGACCCATATATATGCTGTCTACAAGAGACCCACTTCAGACCTACAGACACGTACAGAATGAAAGTGAGGGGATGGAAAAAGATATTCCATGCAAATGGAAACCAAAAGAAAGCTGAAGTAGCAATTCTCATAGTAAACAAAATAGACTTTAAAATAAAGACTCTTACAAGAGGCAAAGAAGGACACTCATAATGATCAAGGGATCCATCCAAAAAGAAGATATAACAACTGTAAAAATTTATGCACCCAACATAGGAGCACCTCAAGACATAAGGCAAATGCTAACAGCCATAAAAGGGGAAATCGACAGTAACACAATTACAGTAGGAGATATTAACACCCCTCTTTCACCAATGGACAGATCATCCAAAATGAAAATAAATATGGAAACACAAGCTTTAAATGACATATTAAACAAGATGGACTTAATTGGTATTTATAGGACATTCCATCCAAAACAACAGAATACACTTTCTTCTCAAGTGCTCATGAAACATTCTCCAGGACAGATCATATCTTGGGTCAAAAAACAAGCCTTGGTAAATTTAAGAAAATTGAAATTGTATCAAGTACAATGCTACCAGAATAAGGCAAATGCTAACAGCCATAAAAGGGGAAATCGACAGTAACACAATTACAGTAGGAGATATTAACACCCCTCTTTCACCAATGGACAGATCATCCAAAATGAAAATAAATATGGAAACACAAGCTTTAAATGACATATTAAACAAGATGGACTTAATTGGTATTTATAGGACATTCCATCCAAAACAACAGAATACACTTTCTTCTCAAGTGCTCATGAAACATTCTCCAGGACAGATCATATCTTGGGTCAAAAAACAAGCCTTGGTAAATTTAAGAAAATTGAAATTGTATCAAGTACAATGCTACCAGACTTGATATCAATTACAGGAAAAAATCTGTAAAAAATACAAACACATGGAGGCTAAACAATACACTACTAAATAACCAAGAGATCACTGAAGAAACCAAAGAGGAAATCAAAAATTACCTACAAACAAGTGACAATGAAAACAGAACGACCTATGGAATGCAGCAAAAGCAGTTCTAAGAGGGAAGTTTACAGCAATACAATCCTACCTTAAGAAACAAGAAACATCTCAAAAAACAACCTAACCATATATCTAAAGCTATTAGAGAAAGAAGAACAAAAAAACCCCAAAGTTAGTCGAAGGAAACAAATCATAAAGATCAGATCAGAAATAAATAAAAAAGAAATGAAGGAAACAATAGCAAAGATAAATAAAACTAAAAGCTGGTTCTTTGAGAAGATAAACAAAATTGATAAACCATTAGCCAGACTCCTCAAGGAAAAAGGGAGAAACTCAAATCAATAGAATTAGAAATGAAAAAGGAGAAGTAACAACTGACACTGCAGAGGATCATGAGATATTACTACAAAGGATCATGAGAGATTACTACAAGCAACTCTACGCCAATAAAATGTACAACTTGGAAGAAATGGACAAATTCTTAGAAAAGCACAACCTTCCGAGACTGAACCAGGAAGAAATAGAAAATATAAACAGACCAATCACAAGCACTGAAATGGAAACTGATTAAAATCTTCAAACAAACGCACGCCCAGGACCAGATGGCTTCACAGGCGAATTCTATCAAACATTTAGAGAAGACCTAAAACCTATCCTTCTGAAACTATTCCAAAATATAGCAGAGGAAGGAACACTCCAAAACTCATTCTATGAGGCCACCACCACCCTGATATGAAAACCAAACAAAGATGTCACAAAGAAAGAACACTACAGGTCAATATCACTGATGAACATAGAGGCAAAAATCCTCAACAAAATACTAGGCAAACCAAATCCAATAGCACATTAAAAGGATGATACACCATGATCAAGTGGGGTTTATCCCAGGAATGCAAGGATTCTTCAATATATGCAAACCAATCAATGTGATATACCATATTAGCAAACTGAAGGAGAAAAACCATATGATCACCGCAACAGATGCAGAAAAAGTTTGCAACAAAGTTCAACACCGGTTTATGATAAAAACCCTCCAGCAAGTAAGCACAGAGGGAACTTACCTCAACATAATAAAGGCCATATATGACAAAACCACAGCACACATCGTTCTCAATGTAGTAAAACAGAAACCATTTCCTCAGATCAGGAACAAGTCAAAGTTGTCTACTCTCACCACTATTATTCAACACAGTTTTGGAAGTTTTAGCCACAGCAATCAGAGAAGAAAAAGAAATAAAAAGGAATCCAAATAGGAAAAGAAGAAGTAAAGCTGTCACTGTTTGCAGATGACATGATATTATACATAGACAATCGTAAAGATGCTACCAGAAAACGACTAGAGCTAATCAATGAATAATAAACCTACCTAAAAGGACAAAAGACCTGTATGCAGAAAACTATAAGACACTGAGGGAAGAAATTAAGGATAATACAAACAGATGGAGAGAAATGCCATGTTCTTGGATTGGAAGAATCAACATTGTGAAAAAGACTATACTACCAAAGCAATCTACAGATTCAATGCAATCTCTATCAAACTACCAATGGCATTTTTCACAGAACTTGAACAAAATATTTCACAATGTGTATGGAAACACAAAAGACTCCAAATAGCCAAAGCAATATTGAGAAAGAAAAACGGAGCTGGAGGAATCAAAGCAATCTACAGATTCAATGCAATCCCTATCAAATGACCACTGGCATTTTTTTCAGAACTAGAACCAAAAATTTCACAATTTGTATGGAAACACAAAAGACCCCGAATAGCCAAAGCAATCTTGAGAACGAAAAATGGAGCTGGAGGAATCAGGCTCCCTGACCTCAGACTATACTACAAGGCTACGGGAATCATGACAGTATGGTACTGGCACAAAAACAGAAATATAGATCAATGGAACAGGATAGAAAGCCCAGAGATAAACCCACACACATATGGTCACCTTATCTTTGATAAAGGAGGGAAGGATATACAGTGGAGAAAAACAGCCTCTTCAATAAGTGGTGTTGCGAAAACTGTTCAGGTACATGTAAAAGTATGAAATTAGAACACTCCCTAACACCACACACAAGAATAAACTCAAAATGGGTTAAAGACCTACATGTAAGGCCAGACACTATCAAACTCTTAGAGGAAAACATAGGCAGAACACTCTATGACATAAATCACAGCAAGATCCTTTTTGACCCACCTCCTAGAGAAATGGAAATAAAAACAAAAATAAACAAATGGGACCTAATGAAACTTAAAATCTTTTGCACAGCAAAGGAAACCATAAACAAGACGAAAAGACAACTCTCAGAATGGGAGAAAATATTTGCAAGTGAAGCAACTAGCAAAGGATTAATCTCCAAATTTTACAAGCAGCTCATACAGCTCAATATCAAAAAAACAACCCAATCTAAAAATGGGCAGAAGACCTAAACAGACATTTCTCCAAAGAAGATATACAGATTGCTAACAAACACATGAAAGAATGCTCAACAGCACTAATCATTAGAGAAATGCAAATCAAACTACAATGAGGTATCACCTCACACCAGTCAGAATGGCCATCATCACAAAATCTACAAGCAATAAATGTCACAATGTTCATTGCAGCTCTATTTACAATAGCCAGGACATGGAAGCAACATAAGTGTCCATGAACAGATGAATGGATAAAGAAGATGTGGCACATATATAGAATGGAATATTATTCATCCATAAAAAGAAACAAAATTGAGTTATTTGTAGTGAGGTCGATGGACCTAGAGTCTGTCATACAGAGTGAAGTAAGTCAGAAAGAGAAAAACAAATACCGTATACTAACACATATGTATGGAATCTAACAACAACAACAAAAAAGGTCTTGAAGAACCTTGGGGCAGAACAGTAATAAAGCCGCAGTTGTAGAGAATGGACTTGAGGACATGAGGAGGGGGAAGGATAAGCTGGGACAAAGTGAGAGGGTGGCATCGACATATATACACTACCAAACGTAAAATATATATCTAGTGGGAAGCAGTTGCATAGCACAGAGAGATCAGCTCAGTGCTTTGTGACCACCTAGAGGGGTGGGATGGGGGGGTGGGAGGGAGACACAAGGAGGAGGAGATATGGGTATATATGTATATGTATAGCTGATTCACTTTGTTATAAAGCAGAAACTAACATGCCATTGTAGAGCAATTATACTCCAATAAAGATGTTAAAAAAATAATAATAAAGTAAAATGCACTAAAAAACCCCCAAAATACCTAGAGACATATGAAAAAGAAAACACAACGATCCAAAACCTTTGGGATTTCGCAAAGCAGTTCTAAAAGGGAAGCATATAGTCATACAATCTTACCTCAGGAAACAAGAAAAATCTCAAACAACCTAACTTTACACCTAAAGCAGCTAGAAAAGGACAACAAACAAAACCCAAGGTTAGCAGAAGGAAAGAATACTTTCTGATCATAAAGATCAGAGATGAAATAAATAAAATAGAGACAAACAGTAGAAAAACATCAATGAAACTAAAAGCTGGTTCTTTGAGAAGATAAACAAGATGGATACACCTTTAGCCAGACTCTTCAAGAAAAAAGGGAGAGGGCTCAAATCAGTAAAATTAGAAATGAAAAAGGAGAAGTTACAATTGACACCACAGAAATACAAAGGATCGTAAGAGACTACTACAAGCAACTATATGCCAACAAAAATGGACAACCTAGAAGAAATGGACAAATTCTTAGACAGGTACAATCTTCCAAGACTGAACCAGGAAGAAATAAAAAATATGAACAGACCAATCACAAGTACTGAAATTGAAACTTTGGTTTAAAAACTTCCAACAAAGTCCAGAACAGATGGCTTCACAGGTGA
The DNA here is from genome assembly GCF_002837175.3 of Physeter macrocephalus. Classification (NCBI taxonomy): domain Eukaryota; kingdom Metazoa; phylum Chordata; class Mammalia; order Artiodactyla; family Physeteridae; genus Physeter; species Physeter macrocephalus. Next base: position 56,346,604 of record NC_041215.1, read on the forward strand.
ATTCTATCAAACATTTAGAGAACAGTTAACACCTATCCTTCTGAAACTATTCCAAAAAAATGCAGAGAAAGGAACACTCCCATACTCATTCTATGAGGCCACCATCACCCTGATACCAAAGCCAGACAAAGATACCACAAAAAAGGAAAATGTATTACAGGTCAATATCACTGATGAATATAGACGCAAAAATCCTCAACAAAATACAAGCAAACCACATCCAACAATACACTAAAAGGATCATACACCATGATCAAGTGGGATTTATCTCAGGGATGCAAGGATTTTTCAATATCTGCAAATCAATCAGTGTGATACATGACATTAATAAACTGAAGTATAAAAACCATATGATCATCTCAATAAATGCAGAAAAAGCTTCTGATGAATTTCAACACCCAATTATAATAAAAACTCTCCAGAAAGTGGGATTATGTCCTCAACATAATCAAGGACATATATGACAAACCCCCATCTAACATCATATTCAACAGTGAGTAGTTGAAAGCATTTCCTCTAAGTTGAGGAACAAGAGAAGGATGTCCACTCTCACCACTTTTATCCAACATAGTTTTGTAAGTCCCAGCCATGGCAATCAGAGAAGAAAAAGAAATAAAAGGAATCCAAATTGGAAAAGAAGAAGTAAAACTGTCACTGTTTGCAGATGACATGATACTATATATAGAATATCCTAAAGCTGCTACCAGAAAACTACTGGAGCTCATCAATGAATTTGGTAAAGTTGCAAGATACAAAATTAATACACAGAAATCTCTTGCATTCGTACACACGAACAACAAAAGATCAGAAAGAGAAATTAAAGAAACAATCCCATTTACCATCTCATTAAAAAGAATAAATACCTTGGAATAAAGCTACCTAGAGAGGCAAAAGACCTGTACTCTGAGAACTATAAGATGTGATAAAAGAAATCGAAGAGGACACAAATGGAAAGATACACCATGTTCCTGGATTGGAAGAATCAATATTGTCAAAATGACTATACTACCCAAAGCAATCTACAGATTCAATGCAATCCCTATCAAATTACCAATGGTATTTTTCACAGAACTAGAACAAAAAATTTTTTAATTCATATGGAAACACAAAATACCCAGAATAGCCAAAGCAATCTTGAGAAAGAAAAACAGAGCTGGAGGAATCAAGCTCCCTGACTTCAAACTATACGACAAAGCTACGGTAATCAAAGCAGTATGATACTGGCACAAAAACAGAAATATAGATTAATGGAACAGGATAGAGAGCCCAGAAATAAACCCATGCATCCATGGTCAATTAATTACAACAAAGGAGGCAAGAATATACAATGGACAAAAGACAGTCTCTTCAATAAGTGGTGCTGGGGAAACTGGACAGCTACATGTAAAAGAATGAAATTAGAACATTCTCTAACACCATACACAAAACTAAAAATGGATTAAACATTCTCTAACACCATACACAAAACTCAAAATGGATTAAAGACCTAAATGTAAGACTGGATACTATGAATATGTCTTAGAGGAAAACACAGGCAGAACACTCATTGACATAAATTGCAGCAATATCTTTCTGGATCTACTTCCTAGAGTAAAGAAAATATAAACAAAAATTAAAAAATGGGACCTAATGAAACTCAAAAGCTTTTGCACAGCAAAGGAAACCCTAAACAGAACCAAAAGACAACTCACAGAATGGGAGAAAACATTTGCAAACAATGCGACCAACAAAGGATTAATCTCCAAAATCTACAAACAGCTCATGCAGCTCAATAGCAAAAAAACAAACAACGCAATCAAAAAATGGGCAGAAGACCTAAACAGACATTTCTCCAAAGACGACATACATATGGCCAATAGGCACATGAAAAGATGCTCAACGTCGCTCATTATTAGAGAAGTGCAAATCAAAACTATAATGAGGTATTTCCTCACACCGGTCAGAGTGGCCATCATCGAAAAGTTGTAGACAATAAATGCTGGAGTAGGTGTGGCAAAAGGGAACCCTCCTACACTGTTGGTGGGGATGTAAATTGGTACAGCCACTGTGAAGAACAGTATGGAGGTTCCTTAAAAAACTAAACATAGAACTACATGTGATCCAGCAATCCCACTCCTGGGCACATATCTAGAGAAAACCATAATTCGAAAAGATACATGCATCTCAATATTCATTGCAGCGCTGTTTACGATAGCCAAGACAAAGAAGCAACCTAAATGTCCATCAACAGAGCAATGGATAAAGAAGATGTGGTATATATATACAATGGAATATTACTCAGCCCAACAGAAGAATGAAATAATGCCATTTGCAACATGGATGGACCTAGAGATCATTGTACTAAGGGAAGTAAGTCAGACAGTGGAAGAAATATCATATGATACCACTTACATGTGGAATCTAAAAAGATGATACAAATGAACTTATTTACAAAACAGAAATAGACTCACAGACTTCGAAAACAAGCTTATGGTTACAGAAAGGGAAGTGGGGGAAGGATAAATTGGGAGACTGGGATTGACATATACACACTACTGTATATAAAATAGATAACCAACAAGGACCTACTGTGTAGCACAGGGAACTCCACTCAATATTCTGTAATAACCTATATGGGAAAAGAATCTGAAAAAGAATGGATATATGTATATGTATAACTGAATCACTTTGCTGTACACCTGAACTAACACAGCACTGTAAATCAACTATACCCATATATAAAATAAAAATTAAATTTTAAAAAAAGAAAATGAAGACATAACTAAGTTGAACAGTAAAGGAACACTACAGTATTTTCCCTAATCCATTTCTTTCGGTGGATCTTTTTTTGTGACTAATCAGAAATCCAAATGTCTGATTTTGGAAGATGTTTTCTTGGCAGTATTCAGGATCTGACTCTTTTATACTTACCTGGTCTTAAAAAGTGTGCAATTTGAAAAAAGAAAAGAGAAAGATTTTGATCATAGTTGCAACAATGTGTCATCTTTATCTGGGGGCAGGGAGCAATTATTTGACTGATAAAATAGATTAGTGAAATAATTCTACATAACATCTGTATTCTTCTTTTCAATGCAATGTTTCAAAGTGAAAAGTGAGTTTAATTAAGTAGAAAGATAATCCGTGATTAAATAAAATAATGAAGCACATATTGCAAACAAAGGACATGGTAAAAGCTTAGAGTTCATGGTTAGGGAGGAAACAATCAAATAGTTTGAGGCAAAACTTTCTTGACTGATTATTTTTTAAAAATCAAGAATGCTAGACCTTATCTACTTTTTGATTAAGGCAAGGGGCAAGGGCAAATCTTCCCCATTTCACTATCAACTGCTCTGGAAATGCAATTACCTGAAGTGGTTTGATGTCCCTAGTCAGCCATGGGTAAGTGTCTGTGCTAACGAGGCAAGGACAGCACCGTAGTATGTGAGGTGCAGTTTACAGGGAGCACGTGCAGAATCCTAATAAGCATTTAATTTTTTTTTACTCGGAGAAGCCTGCAGTGTCTTGCGGGGAAGTGTAATCTGAGATTTGCACAGACGAGTAGGAAAACCACATGTGTGGAGGGGTTTTGCAGTGCTTACTCTCTTGGAATCTGCTGGGGTTCAATGGTACCTTACATGCAGGAGGGGGCAAGCCTGGCCTAACAGGTTACCCTATGGGAGCTTCAGCCATTACAGCTCTGTTCTGAGAGTTGAGCTTTATAAGCTGCCAGGATTTGAATGACTTACGCCCTAACATCCTAAGGCACTCAGGACCAGCTGGTTGAATGAGGATGGCTCTTATTTCCTGCGGTTCTCTTGGATGGGTGATGGGTGGATGACATTGGCAGGTCAATAGGTGTGAAGGCAAATTATTTGTAAAATGAGATCAGGGAATGGCTTAGCAATCTCATATATTATCCCATTTGAGACTCAGATTCTTCCCAACCTGCTTTGCTCCATGTGAGTAAACTTCTGCCCATTTTTACGATAAATTTCTACAACCCTGAAATTGTAGCCAACTTTTGATGTATTCATCCTTTGTAGGGAGCAGTTAGAAACCAAGCTCTGGTGGGATGCTTACTAAAAATGAATAGGCGAGAAGGGAGGAAGAATTGAGAAAAGTCGATCCTAACACTCTTCAAAGCTTGTAACTTAGCCCTTGAAGAGCTGAATGTGAAAAGAGATATGATTATAAACAAAAAACTGGGGAGGGGCAGGAAGCTGAGGAATCCCTGTGCCACCACACCCATCATAGATTCCTGTAACTGGGCCAATGGCAGGTAAACCAAGGCTTCGCCCAACGAGGAGTACCTGTTGCAATGAACCCATGAAATATTTTTCACAAAGTTGTTAAGCTCACCAGCATTTCATGTCCCATTTGTGTTTATTATTTATTCCCCATCCACCTCCTAGACACTGCAGAAGAATCAAGTAATTACTCTTAGGTATTGGTAGTCAGCAAGTGCTGCAAACAAATATGAACTTAAATTATCACCATTTTATGTCATGTCGATCAGTTATATGCTATGTGCCACCCTTTATATTTTCTGTGGTTTTGAAGTCATTAAGATGCCCTTCTGCACCCATGAAATTGACTTCATTTTACTGACAAAGGAATTCTCATTTAGTTTTCATTAACTGGTTAGATTTCCTCAAACTTCAAATGCCACATTTTTTAAAACAATAGGAGGGGGGAGGAGCTTCAAGATGGCAGAAGACTAAGACATGGAGATCACCTTCCTCCCCACAAATATATCAGAATACATCTACATGTGGAACAACACTTACAGAACACCTACTGAACGCTGGCAGAAGAACTCAGCCCTCCCAAAAGGCAAGAAACTCCCCACGTACCTGGGTAGGGCAAAAGAAAAAAGAAAAAACAGAGACAAAAGAATAGGGATGGGACCTGCACCAGTGGGAGGAAGCTGTGAAGGAGGAAAGGTTTCCACACAATAGGAAGCCCCTTCGCAGGCGGAGACTGCAGGTGGCAGAGGGGGGGAGCTTCAGAGCCACAGAGGAGAGAGCAGCCACAGGGGTGCGGAGGGCAAAGCGGAGAGATTCCTGCACAGAGGATTGGTGCCGACCAGCACTCACCAGCCTGAGAGGCTTGTCTGCTCACCTGCCCTTCTCACTGCCAAGACCCAGCTCCACTCAACGACCAGCAAGCTACAGTGCAAGACACCCTATGCCAAACAACAAGCAAGACATGAACACAACCCCACCCATTAGCAGAGAGGCTGCCTGAAATCATAATAAGGTCACAAACACCCCAAAGCACACCACCAGACGAAGACCTGTCCATCAGAAAGACAAGATAGAGCCTCATCCACCATAACACAGGCAGCAGTCCCCTCCACCAGGAAGCCTACACAACCCACTGAACCAACCTTAGCCACTGGGGGCTTCAGAGTAATGATAGTAAAGATGATCCAAAATCTTCAAAATAGAATGGAGAAAATAGGAGAAACGTTTAACAAGGACCTAAAAGAACTAAAGAGCAAACAAACAATGATGAACAACACAATAAATGAAATTAAAAATTCTCTAGGAGGAATTAATAGCAGAATAACTGAGGCAGAAGAATGGTTAAGTGACCTGGAAGATAAAATAGTGGAAATAACTACCACAGAGCAGAATAAAGAAAAAAGAATGAAAAGAATTGAGGAGAGTCTCAGACCTCTGGGACAACATTAAACGCACCAACATTCGAATTATAGGGGTCCCAGAAGAAGAAGAGATAAAGAAAGGGACTGAGAAAGTATTTGAAGAGATTAGAGTTGAAAACTTCCCCAAATTGCAAAAGGAAATAGTCAATCAAGTCCAGGAAGCACAGAGAGTCCCTTACAGGATAAACCCAAGGAGAAGCATGCCAATACATATATTAGTCAAACTATCAAAAATTAAATACAAAGAAAAAATATTAAAAGCAGCAAGGGAAAAATAACAAATACCATACAAGGGAATCCCCATAAGGTTAACAGCTGATCTTTCAGCAGAAACTCTGCAAGCCAGAAGGGAGTGGCAGGACATATTTAAAGTGATGAAAGGGAAAAACCTACAACCAAGATTACTCTACCCAGCAAGGATCTCATTCAGATTTGATGGAGAAATTAAAACCTTTACAGACAAGCAAAAGCTAAGAGAATTCAGCACCACCAAACCAGCTTTACAACAAATGCTAAAGGAACTTCTCTAGGCAGGAAACACAAGAGAAGGAAAAGACCTACAATAACAAACCCAAAACAATTAAGAAAATGGTAATAGGAACATACATATCGATAATTATCTTAAACGTAAATGGATTAAATACTCCAACCAAAAGACATAGACTGGCTGAGTGGATACAAAAACAAGACCTGTATACATGCTGTCTACAAGAGACCCACTTCACAGACCTATGGACAAGTACAGACTGAAAGTGAGGGGATGGAAAAAGATATTCCATGCAAATGGAAATCTAAAGAAAGCTGGAGTAGCAATTCTCATATCAGACAAAATAGACTTTAAAATAAAGACTATTACAAGAGACAAAGAAGGACACTACATAATGATCAAGGGATCCATCCAAGAAGAAGATATAACAATTGTATATATTTATGCACCCAACATAGAAGCACCTCTATACATAAGGCAAATACTAACAGCCATAAAAGGGGAAACTGACAGTAACACAATCATAGTAGGAGATTTTAGCACTTTCACTAATGAACAGATCATCCAAAATGAAAATTAATAAGGAAGCACAAGCTTTACATGATACATTAAACAAGATGGACTTAACTGGTTTATAGCAATAAAATCCTACCTTCAGAAACAAGAAACATCTCAAATAAACAACCTAACCTTACACCTAAAGCAATTAGAGAAAGAAGAACAAAAAAACCCCCAAAGTTAGCAGAAGGAAAGAAATCATAAAGATCAGATCAGAAATAAATGAAAAAGTAATGAAGGAAACAATAGCAAAGATAAATAAAATTAAAAGCTGTTTTTTGAGATGATAAACAAAAATTGATAAACCATTAGCCAGACTCATCAAGAACAAAAGGGAGAAGACTCAAATCAATAGAATTAGAAACGAAAAAGGAGAAGTAACAACTGACACTGCAGAAATACAAACGATCATGATAGATCACTACAAGCAACTATATGCCAATAAAATGGACAACCTGGAAGAAATGGACAAATTCTTAGAAAAGCCCAACCTTCTGAACCAGGAAGAAACAGATAATATAAACAGACCAATCACAAGCACTGAAATGGAAACTGTGATTTAAAATCTTCCAACAAATGCACGCCCAGGACCAGATGGCTTCACAGGCGAATTCTATCAAACATTTAGAGAAGAG
>NC_041215.1:56354521-56355287 GCF_002837175.3 Physeter macrocephalus
TGACAAAATTCAACACCATTTATGATAAAAACCCTCCAGAAAATAGGCATAGAGGGAACTCACCCCAACATAATAAAGGCCATATATGATAAACCCACAGCCAACATCATCTTCAATGGTGAAAAACTGAAACCCTTTCCACTAAGATCAGGAACAAGTCAAGGTTGCCCACTCTTATCACTATTATTCAACATTGTTTTGGAAGTTTTAGCCACAGCAATCAGAGAATAAAAAGAAATAAAAGGACTCCAAATCGGAAAAGTAGAAGTAAAGCTGTCACTGACTGCAGATGACATGATACTATACATAGAGAATCCTAAAGATGCTACCAGAAAACTACTAGAGCTAATCAATGAATTTGGTAAAGTAGCAGGATACAAAATTAATGCACAGAAATCTCTGGCATTCTTATACACTAATGATGAAAAATCTGAGAGTGAAATTAAGAAAACACTCCCATTTACCACGGCAACAAAAAGAATAAAATATCTAGGAATAAACCTACCTAAGGAGACAAAAGACTTGTATGCAGAAAACTATAAGACACTGATGAAAGAAATTAAAGATGATACAAATAGGTGGAGAAATATACCATGTTCTTGGATTGGAAGAATCAACATTGTGAAAATGACTCTACTACCCAAAGCAATCTACAGATTCAATGCAATCCCTATCAAACTACCACTAGCATTTTTTACAGAACTAGAAAAAAAAATTTCACAATTTGTATGGAAACACAAAAGACCCCAAATAGCAAAAGCAATCT
>NC_041215.1:56356285-56363915 GCF_002837175.3 Physeter macrocephalus
AAATAAACAAATGGGACCTAATGAAACTTAAAATCTTTTGCACAGCAAAGGAAACCATAAACAAGATGAAAAGACAACTCTCAGAATGGGAGAAAATATTTGCAAGTGAAGCAACTGACAAAGGATTAATTTACAAGCAGCTCATGCAGCTCAATATCAAAAAAACAAACAACCCAATCTAAAAATGGGCAGAAGACCTAAACAGACATTTCTCCAAGGAAGATATACAAATTGCGAACAAACACATGAAAGAATGCTCAACATCACTAATCATTGGAGAGATGCAAATCAAAACTACAATGAGGTATCACCTCACACCAGTCAGAATGGCCATCATCAAAAAATCTACAAACAATAAATGCTGGAGAGGGTGTGGAGAAATGGGTGCCCTCTTGCACCGTTGGTGGGAATATAAATTGATACAGCCACTATAGAAAACAGCATGGAGGTTTCTTAGAGTACTAAAAATAGAACTACCATATGACCCAGCAATCCCACTATACTGGGCATATACACTGAGAAAACCATATTTCAAAAAGAGTCATGTACCACAATGTTCATTGCAGCTCTATTTACAATAGCCAGGATTATTATTCAGCCTTAAAAAGAAGCAACATTGAGTTATTTGTAGTGAGGTGGATGGACCTAGAGTCTTTCATACAGAGTGAAGTCAGAAAGAGAAAAACAAATACCGTATGCTAACACATATATATGGAATCAAAAAAAAAAAAAAGGTCATGAAGAACCTAGGGGCAGGACAGGAATAAAGACGCAGATCTACTAGAGAATGGACTTGAAGACATGGGGAGGGGGAAGGGTAAGCTGGGACAAAGTGAGAGAGTGGCATGGACATATATACACTACCAAATGTAAAAGAGATACCTAGTGGGAAGCAGCCGCATAGCACAGGGAGATCAGCTCCGTGCTTTGTGACCACCTATAGGGGTGGGATAGGAAGGGTGGGAGGGAGGGAGACGCAAAAGCAAAGAGATACGGGGATATATGTATATGTATAGCTGATTCACTTTGTTATAAAGCAGAAACTAACACACCATTGTAAAGCAATTTTACTCCAATAAAGATGTTAAAAAAAAAATAGGAGGGATCTGCTCTATATCACATAAAGTGCAGAGCTTCCATTTAATGGATTGTTTGGCTAATTTTCTTTTAGGCAAATAAGCAAATTAATTTATACAAGCTATTAATACCAATTATTAATGCTTTTCATTTTGTTGGTTTCAGCAATCTCTGCATGAGACATACACTGAAACAAAATGGAAATTGATTTCACGAAGTTAGGCAACACTGCAGTGTTTTGTAACCTTTGCCACAATGCTTATTTGAAAGGCTGGGTTTAATTATCCTTTTTTTTTCTTTTTTCTTTTTTTGCCTGCATCTCAAGATGCTGATAGGTAACATTCTATTGCACTTGACAGTTAAAAGAAAATTCATCACAGTTTTCCCACACTGCCCTTGATGCTTGTCACATAAGGAGACTTTAATATGCCCACCAGAAAAGCATTAGCCCAGCTTATCTGAGTCTTAGTTTTTATATGCTGGGTGGGGGTTGGGGGAGGGGAGACATACAGCTACAAGGCAGGGAAGGAAGCAGGCCTCCTGGGCAGAACAGAACCTGACATGGCCTGTTCTAAGACTGGAACTACAGGCTCACTGGGGTTCAGGACCCTTGTAAAGCAAAGGAGCCTGGATCTTCTCTCTTCTGCATTGCCTTTACCATGATTTCCCAATTACGCCTCTTTTTGATGTCTTCTCTTTTTATGCTTCCTAAGAACTGGCTCCCTGACCCTCTCTCTGTCGTGTAGCTTCTGCTTATTCAGGCATTTGAATCCTTCTTGACTCTGGCTCCTTGGGCTCCTGTCACTTCTCTGCCTCACGACCTTTCTGCATTCACTCCTGCTGCACAGTCTGAGCTGCTCAGCACTTCCTTGCTTTGGAAGTCATTTCCACTCTAGGCCTTTTTCCAACCCCTGGTCCAGGGAGTGTGGTCCAACAGTGGGGAGGACCTGACTCTCCCCTCTGCGAGGCAGCCACGCAGGGCACCTTCTGAGTGGTGATGAGCCAGCTAGGTACTATAATTGATCAGGACCCTAAACAATAAGGTAGGACACACCTTTGAGGGTCCTTTTAAAGCTAAATGTGACAATAAGAGGCATCTTCCTCTCATGATCTCTCTTCTCCCTTCCATATCCCAACCTTCCTCAACATCAAATCTATTCCTTCAGCATTTGAATTTCAATTAATAAGGCCATGACTGGCCAGCTATCACATTTTCAGGGGCTTAAAATTTTGAAGAGAGTACATTCTGTGTTCCAATGTTCCGGGCAGTTGGAGCTATGTTTATAAAAGGATAAAATCCACAGTGACACAATGAAGGTGATGGAGGTGACAGCCCAGAATGTCTGCTTTTCTTATGGGCTTGACCCTCTCATTAGTTGCTCTGAGTTTTCAAATCAACACGTAGTCATGCAGCAGAGAAAGAGGCTGCAAGTCCAGGGCTACTCTGACTGGGACAGGGAATTAGAACGTATGAGACTATTTATACACATAGCATTTAATTAAATTTCATGAAGGTGAAGTCCATCTGGAATGCATTCAAGCTGTAACTCACTGCATGTTTGCTGGTGTTGCTGGTGTGATAATTGATGTAACATTCATCAGTCTCTCCAAGTAACCACACTCAATCAGAAGGTAGATGTGGTTCCACTTTGGGAGACTTATGACCTAAATATCTTAAATGCAGCTTTTCCAATTTCCTGCTGATCTTGCTGGTCTGTCTGACAGACCAGAGGCCAGACTGATAAGGTTTGCTTCAAGAAAGAACGTTTAAGTTAGGAATAAACAAGGTAGCTTTATTTGGTCAATATTCAATTAGACCTTTTTGTCTTTATCCTGAATATTTAGATGGTGGGGTTGCATTTCCTTATTATGCTCAAGGAGGATTTTGTTTTCCTGGGGGAGAATTTCTGAGAAATGTCTGTCACCGTAAGATAACCAGATTTTTGAAAAACAAGCCACAGGGTTAAAGGTGTTTAGTAAAATGATAGAAATAATGAAAACTAGAACCTGATTAATAATGTGATTTCTTGCTTCTGCCTGGCCCTATGGCTTATGCTTCAGTAAAGCCTCCCGAGAACCGCCTGGATTCTAGAAGCCACATCTGCACCAGAAACAATGTAAGCAGTGTTTCTCATTTCTAGGGGGCATGATCTCTTTCTACCCCCCCCCCCCATATTACAAGGTCTCCATGTCACTAAACACTGGGCATGCCTGACTGGGCTCTCTCCCCTCATTCTGCCTGTCCCCACCCCTCATACTGGATGAGGGTCCTCCCTGCCCTTTGGATTTGCCAGTGGGTAGGGGGGAGGTGGCAGTTCAAGTGGAGGTCTCCCATAATACCACTTTTCTGGATCATTTGATTTATTTAAGTACCTACAATGCCAAGGGTCCTGGACATTCATCCAACCAACTGCTTATGTTTCCATAAATAATGTCAGCTCTGGGACTCACCTGAATTAGGCCAAGGGCTGGCTAAAGGGTTGTCTCTCCTGTTCCCTGAAGGTCAAGAGATTTTGAATATCAGTGTATAAGAGCTGGTTTCAGGAAAGTACTCCAAGTTCAAATTTTCAGAAACATTGTCTCATTCAATATTCAAATTTCCATGCATTTCAATAATCTATGTGTAAGGTTTGTGTTGGTTGGTGTGGAGAAAGGAGCTCTAGAAATTGATGTGGAGAATTAGAATTTAATACCCACTGATTAACCCTAACAGATATATATTAAAAGGCAATGTCCAACAAGCTGATGTCAAAATGGCAGTAAAGAATTCACAGATTGATGAATTACGTTTTCAAATGCCAAGGTCAAGGAGAAATTCAAGTAGATGTTCGAAAATTCAAATTCCTTAATATTTGCTCCCAGACCCTAATGATTAATATAAACACATCATACTAGTTTAAATGAACAAATCATTAACCTGAGTCTTTGCAGTGAACCAGCACTGTAATCAATATATGATATTTGTTTTTTCCTGCCAAATAATTAGGAGATGAGAAGTGTCTGGACACTATTTGCAGTGGATACTCAAGAGAGAGCGAGCAGTCACTTCTAGCTGGTCTGCTACAGAGGGGATCTCTTGGGTAAGATGACGCCCATATCACCATGCAGCACAAACAGATATAACTGCACGTAACCAAAGACATCCGTGAAATGCTCAGCATACCCACTTTGAGGAGACTTGGGGACAACAATCAAAGAGCAATTTTAGTTGTTCTTAAAAACTTCCCCAGGGCTTCCCTGGTGGCGCAGTGGTTGAGAGTCCGCCTGCCGATGCAGGGGACGCGGAGTGGTTGAGAGTCCGCCTGCCGATGCAGGGGACACGGGTTCGTGCCCCAGTCTAGGAGGACCCCACGTGCCGCGGAGCGGCTGGGCCCGTGAGCCATGGCCGCTGAGCCTGCGCGTCCGGAGCCTGTGCTCCGCAACGGGGGAGGCCACAACAGTGAGAGGCCCGTGTACCACAAAAAACAAAAAACAAAAACAAACAAACAAAAAACTTCCCCAAAGTGCCATTTTCTGTAGGAGCTGGTTCTCCAAGTCCTTCTGCTGTATTACACCGCCCCCCGCCCATGATGAACTCCCTTGTGCTTTCCTACTGCCTGCCGGCCCTCTTCACACCATTCAGTACTTAGAGGGCAGAGCACGGCCTCCCCTACATGAATCCTCTCCCTTAACCCTCCGTAGCTGAGCCCATACTGCCAAATTGGAACAAAACTTCATCGCAGGTTAGGTGATTTTGGAGAGGAAGTATGCCGCACAACAACTGACGCTGACACTTGAAGTGGCTGCCCAGGGTTGCTCCATGGGGCCTGCCTTCTTGTGTGGGCAGCGAGCTCACCACCATCAGCCATTCCCTGCCTTGCCCCCAACATCTGTAGCCACCACACCTCCACCGGGCATCTTAAATGCTTTACTTATTGGAGGATCCATCTGTACCTGGTACAGAGAAAGGCAGGCGTTTCTTTCCCCTTGTGGTTTAGTCTGTCTCCCAGGCCTGCGTTCCTGCCTGCCCCAGAAGCTGCCTCATCTCAGGATGACTGAATAGGAATGTCCACTTCATTCAAGAGACCCCACCCCTGACTCTTATGGTACTTTACAGTCCACTAAGCTAAAAAATAATTATATAAAAAATAGTGTTAGCTAAGCCTTAAAAACCAAGAATACATTGATTTCGGGGCATACTTTGACAGATGTAGTTAATCTGGGGGCGTGGTAGAGACAGGAAGATGCAAAAATTAGGGGAGAAGGAAGGGATGATCATTATGTTTGGAGCTTTTTATTGTCTTTCAGTGCTGAGTCTCAGGATATTTCTCCACTCTGGCAACAGCCAGTCGATTAAGAAAGCAGTCCTGCTAGATTGTGCGGTGTTCAAACACTGTGTCACCAGCCTGAATGGGATTTGTTGAGGTTTTTTTTTTTTAATTTTATTTATTTTTGGCTGTGTTGGGTCTTCATTGCTACACGCAGGCTTTCTCTAGTTGCTGTGAGCAGGGGCTACTACTCTTCGTTGAGGTGCGCGGGCTTCTCATTGCGATGGCTTCTCTTGTTGCAGAGCATGGGCTCTAGGGCACACGGGCTTCAGTAGTTGTGGCGTGTGGGCTCAGTAGTTGTGGCTCGTGGACTCTAGAGCGCAGGCTCAGTAGTTGTGGTGCATGGGCTTAGTTGTTCCGCGGCATGTGGGATCTTCCCAGACCAGGGATGGAACCCGTGTCTCCTGCATTGGCAGGCAGATTCTTAACCACTGCACCACCAGGGAAGTCCCTGTTGAGTTTTTGTGTGGAATGGAAAGGAATATGCTTTAGTTGTGTCGTGTCCCTTCCTGGATGTTTGGTACTGGTGTTGCCTTGCACAGCACTGGGAGGAGTTGTCGTGCAACTATGTGCGTGTGGTGGATAATCCCTCTGTGAACTCTTGGCAGGCTTACACTGTGAGGTCCTCTTTACTCCTCATTATGCTAAAAGCTTAGTGGATGTCTTTTTATGAAGTAGGTACCACTTTTCGTTGGCTACAATAGCTGTCACCAGCTATTGTCACTTTGCTTTTACCCAATAAACTGAGCATGTTGCTTCTAAGAAAGAAAATGTGATAGCTTAAATGGACATGTTTGGGTACCTCATTAATCAACAAATATTTAAGAATCTGAAAAGAATCAGGATATGGAAGGTGCCAGAAATATAAACACACTCCCTGTCCCCAGAGAGCTGAGTCTAGTGGAGAGTCAGATGTGCAAAGTGATTTAACAGATACATCCCTCTTTGCAGTTTATAACTGTTGTCATTGTTTTCCCAAAAGCAGACCCTGAAAACAGGATTTGGGTGTGAGTCATATTCTCTGTCTCGCTTTCAATCTTATTACTTTATGCACTGTCCAAAACGGACTACTGCTTAGAAAAATTCCTCCACCTAGAAGACAAACTTTTTAGAGGGACGTGTGTGGTAGAGCTGACCATAGTGATCATGTCCTTAGGCTGTTAAAAGGGGAGTGGGTGCTACCACCAAGAAGCAGGAGGGAAGGCAATGTGCCTGGGATTTGCTCCTGGACATCAGAATTTCCCAAGGAATCGATCCAAAGAAGAAATTATCAAACCTAAAAGACAACATGCTCACATAATTAAAACTGGAAACTAAAAGATCAACTCTCAACAAAAGAACATCTATTAATTTATCTGTTCATATTTTACTCACCCTGCCAGGTTAACCATATTCTGGGATGGTATAATCCAGCCCACACTGAACACAGGAAACAAATAATTAGAAAATGTGTCTCCAAATAACCTTGGTCCTAAAAATTACAAAAATTACAAAGAAATTACAAAAGAAAACCTCTGAAAGTGTTCCGTGGTTAGGCTGTTTTCTAGATGCCATGGAAGGTTCTAGAAGCTACCCACCATCACAGAGAAGCATGAACCCAGGAGACACCTGGCACCAAATAAACATAATAATTCCAAAGGCAGAAGGTGGGGGTGTGGGGACAAGGAGGTATCAACCCTGTTCTAATGAAGACCAAGGGTGGAGGGGAGATGAGAGGGGCCAGAAGCCAAAGCGTTAAATTATTTGCCTACAAACAGTGGCTTCTGAGAGGTGAAATGACTGTCACCACTTCATGGCGGTGCGGATTTGCAAGTCCTGCCAACAGCACAGGAGTTCTCCAATTCTAGCTGCCTGAGAATTTCCTGATGCATGTGTTTAAAATGCATATTTCTAGGCCCTATTTCCAAAGATACTGATGCACTAGATATGGTGTAGTGCCCACGGATGAGTATTTTTAAAAGCCCTACATGTGATTTTTTTCCCTGTTGTTAGTTTTATTTATTTTTTTGAACATCTTTATTGGCGTATAATTGCTTTACAATGTGTTAGTTTCTGCTGTATAACAAAGTGAATCAGCTATACGTATACCTATATCCCCATATCCCCTCCCTCTTGCATCTCCGTCCCACCCTCCCTATCCCACCCCTCTAGGTGGTCACAAAGCACTGAGCTGATCTCCCTGCGCTATGCGGCTGCTTCCCACTAGCTATCTATTTTACATTTGGTAGTGTATATATGTCCATGCC
>NC_041215.1:56364303-56366406 GCF_002837175.3 Physeter macrocephalus
TCCATTGTATATATGTGCCACATCTTCTTTATCCATTCATCGGTCATTGGACACTTAGGTTGCTTCCGTGTCCTGGCTATTGTAAATAGTGCTGCAATGAACATTGCACCACATGTGATTCTGATGCAGGTGGTACCAGATAGAGAGGCTACAGAATTTCCTTTGGGCACTAGTTCCCAATTCTGACAGCTGCCCCCAAGTGACTGCAAGAACTTGTTAGTGGGTGAGCAAGACACCGGCAAGGCTTCCACAGGTACAGGGGACCTGCACAACCAATATACAATCCGCTCAGAGAAGTATATTAGAACTATTAAAGAGTACTATCTATCATAACTGATTTCTCCTTTCCTTCCACACCTAAAAATTAAATACAGAGTAGGAGATGAAGAAATAAAGGAAAGGATCACTTAAGTACATTTTTCCACTAAACTCAATTATTATAGAGGACTGCGCTCTTGTTCTTATTTCCGGCATTTTTTGTTGGAGGAAGGGAAAAAGACAAGTTGCACATCAAAGCAGCATTCAGAAGCTTGTTTTTAAGTTACAAATATATTGATGATTTCTAATATTCAGATCAAATACTAGGATGTGTTTCCATATCTCCTGTTAGGGGATATAAAATTTATATACATATTCATATGTTGAAGTCCAAACCCCCAGTCCCTCAGAATGTGACTATATTTGGAAATAGGGTCTTTAAAGAGGCAATTAAGTTAAAATGAGGTCATTAGGGTAGGCCTTAATCCAGTAGGGCTGGTGTCCTTATAAGAGGACGAAATGTGGACACAGACACAGAGGGAAGATGACATAAAGACATAGGGAGAAGGCGGCCATCTACAAGCCAAGGAGAGAGGTCTCAGAAGAAACCTGGGTGGTCGTTTAGTCCACCCCGTCTGCGGCACATTGTGATGGCAGGCTTCCCAAACTAACACATCTACTCGTATAAAAAGCAAGGCAATCTTATCTCGTCCAATACCTTCCTTAGGCAGTGTACTTGTCCTAGTGCTGAAAGGAGGCAGGCCATGCTCAGAGTTGACACTCTCAGAAAAAAGGAGAGAATGAAGCACCAGATGTTCAACAACTTATCACTTTGTGATGCTTGAAGCTCAAGGCACCACTACTGTTCATCTCCTGTGGCTCCTCTTCCCCTCCTGGGTCTGAAAGAGCCGACGGGGGAGGTGAGGGCTGCGAGGAAAGAAGGTCAATATCCACAAACCCAAAACCAACTAGCTCCCTCCTTGCCTTTCTTATTAGGGAGAGAACTGATACCTCCTTTCCATTTTCTAGATGTCGCCTCCTCTGGTTTTACAATTAATAAATGTACGCACAGACGGGTAGGCTGTTTTAACACTGGAGAAGCGTTTATGTGTACGGAGGTGGGGGAGTATATTCTGGAAACATTTCATTTTCATCCACCTTCATCAAAGCACCTCCCCTAAGGTGCACCTGTGCATTCAAAAGGCCCAGGCCCTCCATCTGAGAACAACTGCCTGGCAACGTCTTGGATTTTGATGGAGTTGTTTTGAACGGACCTTCCTCCTGCTGCCTGCAGTAACCGAGAGGCACCGATAGCCCAGCTTCCTCCTTGGGGAGATTCCAGTCCTCACTGATGAGCCCTCTGGACAGGGCTACCTCCCTATCCTCTCTCACTAGTCTTTGATCATTCTTCTTCCGTATTAGTGACAGAAAAGTTGGATAAAGGAAAATGCTTCAAATCAGAAAAAAAAAGCTTAAGTTACCTTAGCACAAAAGTTACTAGATGAATTCCTCACTCTCCTGCTTGCTATAGCAATACTCAGTATCAAATCCCTTCTTAGGTTTTACAGTTTTATAACTGCCAGAAACAAAGCTGGTTCTTTTTTTTTTAATATAGTTTTTTTTGATGTTGGGGGTAGGAGTTTATTAATTTATTCATTTATTTTTGCTGTGTTGGGTCTTCGTTTCTGTGCGAGGGCTTTCTCTAGTTGTGGCAAGCGTGGGCCACTCTTCATCGTGGTGCGCGGGCCTCTCACTATTGCAGCCTCTCTTGTTGCGTATCACAGGCTCCAGACGCGCAGGCTCAGTAGTTGTGGCTCACGGGCCTAGTTGCTCTGCGGCATGTGG
>NC_041215.1:56366461-56386503 GCF_002837175.3 Physeter macrocephalus
GGCAGATTCTCAACCACTGCGCCACCAGGGAAGCCCAAAGCTGGTTCTTAAAAAGATCTAACCCCTCACACATCCATCCCCATTGTGGAGCATTCTAAATACTTCTGAACATAACCAACTTTTGAGCCAGTTGCCTATAGTTAAGAAACTACTTTAAATCGCACCACTATCACTCTTATACAAGCAGAGCTAATCAACTAACAAACTCAGTTTCCTATCATCTTTCAACATGAAGGTCATCAAGAGGATCAAAAAGAATAATGGCCATTAAAAATCCAAAAATCTATAGTGATACTCAGAAAAGGATGAGTGAGGAAACTCTTTACAGATGAACGCCAGCAGCTCAACATAGAAGCAATGAAAGAATCACAGAATCTCCATTTAGTACTTCCAATGTAAGAGCTGATTCAGGCAGGGAGCAAAGGAAGGTAAAATTTGGTTGAAAAGTTGTTTGAAAACAGGATATTTGCACTTTGCCAAAAATCACTCCACAAATTCTTACTAATTGCAAAGGAAACGGTACTTTTCTGGTGGAAAGACCCAGGAGTCATCGGCTCTGCATCAGTAATACTGAGACAGCAGGACATTATGTAATATGAAATTCACAGCATCACCTATGAAGTAGTTTTGGCAAAAATGGCTGCTATAGACTGAAATGTCTGTGCCCCGCACCCAAAATTCCTCTGCTGAGACCTAATCCCCAGCGTGATGGTATTTGGAGGTTAGGCCTCAGGAGATGATTAGGTCATGAGGGTATACCCCTGATGAATGGGATTAGTGCCCTTATAAAAGAGACCCTACAGAGTTCCCTTGCCCCTTTTGCCATGTGAGGGTACAAGGAGACCATCTGCAACCCAGAAGGGGGCCCTCACCCAACCACAGAGGTACCCTGATCTCAGACTTGCAGCCTCCAGCTCTGTGAGAAATAAATTTGTTGTTTATAAGCCATCCAGTCTACACTATTTTTGTTACAGCAGCCTAAGTGGACTAAGAAAATTTAACCTGAATCTACTCACACTTCTAAACCTAATTTCCAGTTTACAGGAAATACACATGCTGAAGAATAGGTAAATGATACATAAGGAAACCATCAAGAAACCCATAATGTGGTACATCCTCCAAGACAACAAGCCTAGACTCTCCTAAAAGTTAAAGGTGTGGAGGCTGTTAAAATGGACAAAAAAAGACAAAACCAAATGCAACTTACGAATGTCGATTAGATCCTAAAATTGCAAAAACACTATAAGACATTTTTCAGATAACCATGGAAATTTGAAAATACTGGATATTAGATGGTAAAACAGTCACTGTTAATTTTCTTAGGTGTACTACTGTATTATTGTAATGAAGGGGAAATGTCCTTATTGTTAGGAGATGCATTCTGAAGTATTTAGGGGTTGAAATGCTCTGATGTCTGAAACTTAAGAGCAGGTATAGCGAAATACTGTTTGCTGGTGCAGCATACTGGCAGGGCACACGGGAAGCGCTTTCCTTTTGTAAGAGAACTGCTCTGCAGTCACACCCTGCTGTGCCATGTTACTCCCATTCATGGGTACTTGGTCCGGTGTCTCCAGACTCTAGCCCGGGGACGTGGGGTTCTGCACTGGCTTTCTCATCTGACAGCAGGAGCCTCTGCTCTGTGTGCTGATGCTAGCTTTCCTTTATGGAAGCACAGCTAGGAGCACACAGGCAGGCAGTGAGAAAGCTGTTCCACACCCTGAATTCCTTATTTCCTACACGCAATGAGGTAGAAAGGGAGGCCTGAATTATGGCTGAACCCAGGCAGGTTCAGCTGACAAGCTTTTCCGGCTGCCTAACAGCATGGTAATTATTAACCACACAACCAAGTCCAGGCAGCCTGGGCCCCCTGCTGGCACAAGAAAAGTTCCAAATAATTTCCAATAATAGCAACGACAACCATGGTTCTTGAGTACTTACTAAGTACCAGACACCATTCTAAGTGCCTTATGTATCCTAATGTATGGATTTACAGGAGCCGTCAAGCTTTACCATATTATCATTAAGTACTACCATCCAGGACTGACTGAAACCCTCATTGTAGGCAAAGGCTAAAAAGTAATTTGTAATAATATTCACATTCAGAAGGCTAAGTCATCTTTGCTTGAAAAAATGGGAATTGATACTGGAGGTGGGAGGAGGTTCAGTATTTCTTTCCTAAAAACCATTAATGCAGGACTTCCCTGGTGGCACAGTGGTTAAGAATCCGCCTGCCAATGCAGGGGACAGGGGTTCGAGCCCTGGTCCGGGAAGATCCCACGTGCCGTGGAGCAACTAAGCCTGTGCACCACAACTACTGAGCCTGCAAGCCACAACTACTGAAGCCCGTGCACCTAGAGCCCATGCTCCACAACAAGAGAAGCCACCACAATGAGAAGCCCGCGCACCACAACGAAGAGTAGCCCCCACTTGCCACAACTAGAGAAAGCCCACGCACAGCAATGAAGACCCAACACAGCCAAAAATAAATAAATAAACAAAAATAAATTTAAAATAAAAAATAAATAAAAGAATAACCATTAATGCAAATCACCCCTCAAACTCTTGCAAGTCTTGGCATCCATAACAATTTATCATGGAAAGAATGTACCACAATCAAAAATCACAGCTTGCTTCCTGACGTCCGCAATCAAAGCAAGAGAAGTAAAGATCTATCACCCAGCCCAGTTGTTCCTCTCGGGCCATCGCTCATCGGCCACTTGCCATTGCTCACAACTCTTTTCACACATTAGCGTTAGAAAATTCTCAAGACTAGAGCAGATGTTTCCCTCCTCAAAGGTACTGCAGACAGTTATTAAGGCTGGGGAAAATGAAGTTTCAAATATCCCTTGTGGATAGAATAAAAGGGAAAAAACACCTGCAAACATCAAGGAAGTTAGGCAGGCATTTGAATCTTGGAGGTCGGCAGCTGAATTACATGAACATGGACAAAAAAAGAAGTCGTCAACCATTTAGCAACTGACTCCAGTATTTAACTACCTGGTAACTATACAGAAGACAGTAACTTTTTACTCATACAGTAGGAAGGCTACACTGGAATATCATACAGCAACTGGAATTGAAGGGTAGCAGAATATGCCCCGCCAAAATAGGCACACAGGAGTTCAGGACATGCCACCCCAAAGCATGCCACTTGGGAATATTGATTATTCTGAGCTGTAGGCACTTGAAAAACAGCAAATGCAGGGAGAGGCTTCCTCCAAACTCCCTTATCTCCCTAAAGACAGAGCTTCCAAAAACAACGCATCTGTCATAAATCCCCTCCCTGGGAGTTTCATCAACTGGGGTAAACTGACTGTTATCACAAGAGAGCAGAACAGAAGTCAACACAAACTTTGTCACAAACTCTCATACCTCCCATCTACTCAAGGGCCCATTCATCCTTCCTAAAAATCACTTACTCTCCCCTAAGAGGCCTATACCCACTTCCCCTTTCTCTATTAAGATGGTCTTTAATCCTGAATTCTCAGCCACCTGGGGGAGTTACTCGTTTCCCCCTGGTATTTTAACAAAGTGGGATCTGGCTGCTCGCCACTCAAAAGGCATTAAAGAGGCAAGGTTGACGGCGAGGAAAGTTTGATTTATTTTGGAGCCGGCAACTTGTCGGCGGAGGGTCGGGGGCGACTCCCCCATCCCCCACCTCCCGACAATCAGTGGGCAAGAGCTTTATAGACGTAGGGAGGGGGCTACACGCAGAAACAGCACAGTCAGCTCTGACAGTCATCTTAAAATTAGTCGTGCAGTGGTCTGACTAGCACCATCTTGATTGTTTTAAGTACAGTTAATCTTCAGTGCCAGGGTCGGTTTGTTCCCATTTCCTTGAGGCCAGTTCTCGGAATTGTGGCAGTTTACGTCAT
The DNA here is from genome assembly GCF_002837175.3 of Physeter macrocephalus. Taxonomy (NCBI): domain Eukaryota; kingdom Metazoa; phylum Chordata; class Mammalia; order Artiodactyla; family Physeteridae; genus Physeter; species Physeter macrocephalus. Next base: position 56,370,337 of record NC_041215.1, read on the forward strand.
GGCCAAAGTCTAGTCATCATGTAGTTAACTTCTTCCACCTGGTGGGGTTTCAGTATCTACCAGACAGCTCACAGGATACGGCTCAGAAGAGTATCTATAGCCCATGAAGAGGAACTAAAGGTCCTTGATTACGCTTATTGACTAAACTATTATTATTTAGTCTTGTTGGACTGTTTGCTTTTGTTTCTGCATTTTCTCACTTCTCTGATCGATATGGCTCAGAAGAGTATCTACAGCCCATGAAGAGGAACTAAAGGTCCTTGACTAGGCTTATTGACTAAACTATTATTATTTAGTCTTGTTGGACTGTTTGCTTTTGTTTCTGCATTTTCTCACTTCTCTGATTAAACTTACTCTTTGGCTAAAGTTTTTCCACAGACAAAAGGCAGGCAGAGGACATGGCGGGGGGGTCCTGCTCCATTTCAGTATCACCCATGTATACTGAGATTTACATGTTAACTTGTTTTTCTCTTGTTAGTCTTTTATTACAGGGGTCTCAGCTAAGAACTCAGAAGGGTAGAGGGAAAATTCTTCTTCCTCCCCTACAGAATAAATGGGCAACACTACAGGCAACAATATGGATCAAATCTCATATAATGTTGAACAAAAGGAGCCAGACACTAAACAGTACATACAATCACTTTATATATTTGTATAATTTGCTCATTTAAATTTTTTTAATTTTTAAAATATTTTAAATGTGTATATAGAATAAAATTCAAACAAGGCAAAAATGATTAATGCTATTAGAATTCAGAATAGTGGTTACTTTTGAAGAGAGTAGTAACTAGGAAGGGGTACAACGGGTAGGGAGTGTCTCTGGGGGCTGGTGAGGTTCTATTTCTTTATGTGGGTGCTGATTACACAGGTCTGCTCTGCACGTGAAAATTCACTGAACTGTACTCTTCCATGTGTACTTTCCAGATGTATGTCACACTTCAAAAATTTAACTAAAAACATGTGAAAACAATCAAAACCACAATGAGATATCACCTCACATCTGTTAGAGTGGCTACTATTAAAAAAAATGAGATTAACAAGTGTTGGTGAAGATCTGGAGAAAAGGGAACCCTAGTTCACTGTTGGTTGTAATGTAAATTGGTGCAGCCACCATGGAAAACAGGATGGAGGTTCCTTAAAAAATTAAAAATAGAACTACTATATGATTCAGCAATTCCAGTCTGGGTATATATTCATATCCACAGGGAATTAAATAGCTATCTCTAAGAGCTACCTATACCCCCCATGTTAAATGCAGCATTATTAACAATGGCCGAAATACGAAAATAACCTGTGTTCATTGACGGATGAATGGAAAAAGAAAATGTGGGATTATATATATATATACAATCTATATACATATATATAGATTTAGATATATACACACACATATATAATGGAATATTATTCAGCCATTAAAAAGAATGAAATATTGCTGTTTGCAACATGGATGGACCTTGAGGATATTATGCTTAGTGAAGTAAGTCAGGGATGGACCTTGAGGATATTATGCTTAGTGAAGTAAGTCAGAGAAAGACAAATATTACATGATCTCATGTATACGTGGAATCTAAAAAACAAACAAGCAAGCTCACAGATACAGAAAACAGATTGGTGGTTGCCAGAGGTAGGGGTGAGACAGGCTGGGACCTGGGACCCTCTGCTTCAGTGCTTGCACCTGCACAAAATACAAAGAAACTCTAAGGGACTAAAAATAGCTGTGTGCATGTGCAGTTGGGGCAAATTAGGAACAGCAAGATATAAAAAAGACCAAAACCCCACTGCCACTTCTGAGGACCTGAGAGCAAAAGCAGGGTACTGCGCATGCCCCCTGCACACAGCAACACCAAGCAGGTGAGCAGAACACCTAAGCCACCCCTCTGGCCTGACCCGTGAACCCGTCCCTGCCCTCACGCCAACTACGGAACCAGCTCGCCTGCCCCCTTCAGGGAGGGAGCAAGGGAACCTGCTACTTGTTCTTACTCCCCCCTGCTGCAGCAGGAGCCCCAATAAAGCCTTGCCTGAATTTCCTGTCTGGCCTCTTATTGATTTCTATTGATTAAGGAAGGCCAAGAACTGTGGTTGTTAAGAGACTTTGTGGCACCCAACATGAGGCAGTTGTCCCCTTCCTGGGAGAGGATCTGGGCAACCCCAAGGACCACTGAATGCAGCTTCCCCATGGGTGACAAGTGGCCACCTGAACCTCTTGTTTCAGTGTCACCACATTTGCTAAGTCTGCCTTTCTGGCCCCTGGGGGCCTCAGTACCCTCATTCAGACAACAGTTTCCCCCTCCCCTTTGTCCCTTTCTCTCTCCTGATATCAACTTCTCCTTTGTCCTCTCCTACTTCTCTGTCCTATCCTTCCGAGAGAGTGGACGTCGGGCAGCTACAGCATCTTTCCTCTCAGCCTGTGAGGACATACTCCCTCTGGCTGGCAATGGCTCACCTTGACGGGTGACAAGCAGAGGTGGGAGAGGCTCACCTCACACCATGCAGGTCTTGGTCCAGTGGGTTCTCCCTGATGGGAGATTTATGAGAGTGATAGAGGTTTAAACTTCATATCGTAGTGGCTGAGAGTCGATTGTCCCAGTATTCTCACCCTTATTTTCCTGCTGTATCTTTTTTCAGTCTTTTCTGTCCCTCCTCCCTTTACCTCTCCCTTGATTTTTATGCCTTTTCCCAACCCCTTTATCCTGAAAACCTCGTTTGTGTCTTTAAGTTTCTGCCATTGGTACATGTTGAGTAAAAGGATCTTTCTCTTATGCAGTTTTGTCTGTCCAACTGCTGCTACAAGTCTCTGCCAAAATTGTGGGCACAGTGGGGCATTTAAGCCTTGAAATACAAACACAGCTCACATTGCCTGAGACTCCAGCCTTGGGTTACTTAGTGGGATTTTAAAGAAGAAGAAAAAAAAAAAAGAGCATCTTGCATTTCTCTCCTCTGCCTTTGTAATGTAACTATTCTGATTCTGCCTGGGCTTTCAGGAACTATCTGATCCATCTGTAGTCCCCCAGACTGAGGGAAAAAAAGAGGCCTTTTTAAACTCAGGCAGGAAAACTATGAGATCTCTGGTTCTGTCTGTCTTTATGTAAAAATTAGCTTGTAAATGAGCTGTATTTAATTGGCTTAAATTGAGCACTTATATACATTCTTGGAAATATAAAAGAAACTCACCAGAATACATTTCAGGTTCGTGTGATCCGGGAAATACTCAGTATTGAATTAATATCTGGCATTAAAGCCAGCTTGAGCTTGTGGGTTTAACTAATACAGACCTGTCTTTAGAGTCATCAACATAAAGTATAAGGTTTTTATTGTACGTAGGGTTACTGAAAGTCAGTAAGTGCATATTGTTTGTTATGAAATTTGTCAACAAGGAAAATAACCTGATATGATTAAACTTTTACATAAAAGATAAGAGCTTTTTGGTAAACTCTATAGGAATAATTATGTTTTGGAAATATGCATATAAAAGAGTCTATCCAGATTTTGGTAACTTGAAGCTAAATTAAGTTAAATGATGGAAGTTTGTTGAACAGCTAGGTCATTCCCAAATAAAATATCGAGACATCAGTTACTAAACAGAGAAACTAAAGGTATATAGAACTGTTAATGAATATGTTTGGTGCCACCCTGAGATGTTCTCTACCAATAAGACAGTTCATGGTTGCTTAAGGAAAGTAGGATGTGTGTTTTCAGTAAAGAAGGTATGAGGAATAGAATTGCATTTTATTAAGGGAAAAGAAAGTAGGTTTGTCTTAGGTTGTTTCTGGATGGAAAAAATGAGGGACAAGTTAATATGGATATAGAAAGTGATTCTATATCCGTATAGATATATGGATATCTATATATCCATATATAGATATATATGCATGGTCGGGATTGGCTAGGTTTAGATTGAATTTAATTAAGAAAAATGAAATCTGTTGTTGAAAGTAAGCTGGTGCAAGACTCAATTTGGCGCCCTCTCTCTCTCTCTCTCTCTCTCTCTCTGTTAAGAGGACAAAATTCTTCTGGAATGCTGCTTTTGATTACAATCATGTGACTTTCTGTGCCTTTAAGTGATCTGTATTTAGTTTTGAAATCTTTTTTTCACCTTAGCTCAAGGAATAAGTATTGTTTCACAGCGACCTATGATCCTATCGGAGCAGGTGTTTTAAAACTCTTTGAAATTTTTGACAGACTTCCCAAATGTCAAATTCTAATTAAAGTTCTTTTGACCTCCAGCTAACTGTGGGCCCCTGGAGCATCCCAAAGACAGACCCTAAACTAATTAGGTTCATTTGGTATTTAAATTACATGGGAAGCATTGTCGAATGAGTACTAAATCTTCTTAGGTTGTGTCGTATGGGTAAATGTTATTAATATAAATATTCTAGAACTTATATGGAATTCCTAAAAATCTGATATGTTCTGATAAAATGTTATCAGTCATAATTATAGTTATTATAACCAGGATTCTTTGTCAATTGCATTGTGATGAGATATTTAACTGTGCCTTTAAGTCTAGTCATTCACAGACAGTTAAGCTGATGCTTTGCAAAAATGCCTCAACTTCAAGAAGATTCATAGAAAGAGCTTTTGACAAGTACAGGTTTCTGGTAACTTTTATATCATACCACTAAATTGGGTAAATCTGATGGGCTTATAAAACTAATAATTACATGGGATTGAATAAACTGATGGATGTTATAATTTTCAGTTTTGTTAATCTCCAACCTCACTCTATTTCCAGAAATCCCCGATAATTTTTTTGCCTCCTGTCCCTTGGGTCTTGAACCCCATGCTGCCTTCCATAATGCCCAACTCCAACTTCTCCAAGGGTTCCTCTTTACATCTATTGGACTCCCATTACTCCAAGCATTGGCAGTCTATACACTGCTACAGACAGCCTACTGTGCTGGCCGCTGCCTAGAAACCCGTATTATAAACTTTGTAGATGCTCAATCGTGAGGAATACAACCCAGCATAGGAAAACTTATTATAAGACATAAGCTTTATAGACAACAGATCCCCATCAAGGAGAGTCCTGGCAATGCACCGACAATGGTTCAAACATTCCTCCCCCCTCCCCCACCACCCAGTGACCCTTTGCGCAAGGGACTGGGTCAACCAGAGATGTCTGGTTTGTCAATGGGAGAGTAGAGGACGCTCAAAACCCCATTAGGTTCGAAGGGAATGTGGAGGACACTCTGACCCTTCAGGTTAAGGCCTCCTAAATGTTTCTGGGATACTGGATTCCATTTCTAGGAGAGCTCTCTTGTTCTTGGTTGCAGGTTCCTCAACATGCGAGGATCCCCTTCTAAGCCAGAAGAAACACCTCTGGAGTATATCCTTAAAAATAGGAAATTTTTTAAAATAGATGGGCTGAAAAAGGAAAAACTTTACTGTAACACTGTATGGCCTTTATGAAAGTTGGGGGGATGGAGAAAAATGGCCTGAAAATGGATCTGTAAATTATAATACTATCTTGCAATTGGATCTTTACTGTTGCAAGATGAGAAAATGGACTGAGATTCCCTATGTTCAAGCTTTCATGTCCTTTACCAAAATCCCGCCCTATGGGGCCTTAGTCATCAAAGGCCTGGGGAATCAGAAAACACTCCCAACATCTTAGACAATCCCCTTCTAACCTTTCCCAACTCTCACGGGGGAAACCAAGCCTTCCCTGCTTTTCCGGCGCCACCTACCTTTCCAGAGCCACCTACTTCTCCAGATCCCTCTGACAGATCCCAAACTCTGACTCCCTAGGTCCCTTTATATCTTTCGTTACCCCAGGAGGGAGAGACTAGTCCCTCCAGGGTAACCAGTAGGGGAACTTCCTATCACCCAAGATCAAGGAAAATATGCCCTCTTACGGAAGTGGCAAGTGGCAAAGGGACAGAGTATATGTGCCTTTCTCTTTAACCAATTTAGCCCAATGCAAACAGAGACTGGGCCGATTTTCTGAAGACAGTAGTAAGTTTGCTGAAGTGTTTCAGGCCTTAACTCTGGCCTTTGATTTAACTTGGAAGGATGTCCAAATGATCCCATCTACCTGCCGTACTCCTGAGGAAAACAGAATTTGGGCAGCAGCCCAGGGGCATGGCAACCAGCCTGCTAGGGACAAACCAGAACATTTTGTTGTGGGTGGAGACGCAGTCTCAAATCAGGAGCCCCACTGGGATTATAATTCCCCAAAGGAACCACGTGATCCAATGTGTATTGGAATGAATGAGAAAGTATATCAAGAAGCCAGTTAACTATAAAAAGGTTAAAGGAGTGACCCAAGAAGAAAAAGAAAATCTAGTCCTCTTTCAAGGATGGCTTGTGGAGGCTTTTAGAAAATTTGCTAACATTGACCCATCCCCTCCCAAGCTTCAATCCCTGCTGGGACAACATTTTATCAGCCAGTCCACCCCTGATATTAGGCAGAAACTCCAAAAGTTACAATTAGGCCCACAAACCCCTATGCCCCAAGTCCTAAAGGTGGCCTTTGGGGTATTTAATAATCGAGATCAAGCTGAGGAGAAGAGAGACCCAATGTGAAAACAGGCAGGCCAGGGCTCATGCTAAACTGATGGCCGTTGCTGTCAGCCATGCCTTGCAACCTCAGGACAACGCAAGGGGGACAAGAAGGTTTAACCATCTATCTGGAGGTAAAACCAGCCAGGGGGAATGCTTCAAATGAAAGTCAACTAGTGACTGGGCCCATGAATGCCAGAGAGAGCCCCCTGGTCCATGCCCAGTCTGCAAATGAACAGGTCACTGGAAGTGGAACAGTCCCCAGCCCCAAAGGGGAAGGGGAGCTCCTGCTCGAGATGGCCACGCTAGACAACTGAGGCGGCCCAGTGATTCTGGTGGCTCCCCCCATGAGATGTCTATCTCCATCAAGGAGCCCTGGGTGGTCCTTGATGTGGCATATAAGAAAATCAATTTTTAAAATTGTTACAGGAGCCACTTACTCTGTCCTGATCTCTCATGCCGGGCCTCTTTCTTCCAAAAGCTGTACAGTGTCTGGTGTCGGCGGAAAGCCTCGTGCCTGTTACTTCACTGGGCCTCTCACTTGCCAACGTGAACAGCATTTGATCTCACATGTCGTTTTAGTTGTGCCTGAGTGTCCTACCCCACTACTGGTGAGAGACCTTCTGGGCTCCCTCAAGGCTATATTACGATTAGGAGGCCCCAAGTAGCCCCTTTTCCTGACTCGAAGACAAATCAGCTGAAAGAACAAGGGCCCATTCCCAGCCATATTCTACATGCAGCAAACCCTGCAGTTTGGGACAAGGGAATCCCTGGGAAGGCTATAAATGCCCAACCTGTAAAAATTAGCCTTAAGCCGGAAGCCACTTACTCTAACAAGAGACAATACCCCATTAAGGAAGTCCTTAATTTCCTTGGAGCTCGGGGTTACAGAGTCTCTCAGAAAAAGGCACAAATCTCAAAGCAACAAGTTAAATATCTGGGATATATTATAAACCCTGGAAGTAGACAGTTATCTCCAGATAGAAAACAAGCTATATTAGGCCTAAGTGCCCCAAAGACAAAGAAACATCTTTGAATTTGGATTCCAGGATTCGGGCTAATGTCTAAGTCCCTACATGAAGCCACTAAAGGACTAGATATAGAATCATTACTTTGGACTGGGGAACAAGAAAAGGCTTTTAATAATATCAAACAGGCCCTCACCAGAGTTCCTGCTCTGGGTATCCCCAGATTAAAAAAGCCATTCATCTTGTACGTAGCTGAAAAGCAGGGGACGGCTCTGGGGGTCCTTATACAGAAGCTAAGAGCAGTTCCTCGACCTACAGGCTATTTTTCCAAACAGCTAGATTCCATGGCCCAAGGTTGGCCTGGCTGCCTCTGGAAAAAGGTGGAAAAAGCTAACAAGTTTAACTTTGGACAGTCACTGGAAGTTCAGATCCTTCATCAAGTACAGGGTATTCTGGAGATTAAAGCCACTACTGGCTAACTGGAGACCACCTTACTAAATACCGGGCTTTACTCCTTGACTCTCAACCCAGAGGTAACCCTCAAAACATGCCAAACGCTCATTCCGGCTACACTGACGCCTGCTGAAAGCCCAAAACTAACACATTCCTGCCTCAAAACCCTTGACCACGTCTATGCCTGTAGGCCTGATCTAAGAGACCAGGCCACAGAAAACCCTGAGGAGGGACGGTTTACTGACAACAGCAGTTTACAATTAACCACCAATCCTCACTATTCAATATGTGTGGGGAAACGGAAAACTGGTTCTCTAGTTTGTTCTCTTGGATCCCACAAGGTGTAAAAAACTTTTTGGCAGGAGGTTTTCATTTTCCTATAATCCTTCTCTTTTCAGTCATACTGATTTATCTTATATTTCATCTAGTGCTCCGTTGTCTTCCCTACTGCTGTAAATCTGTGACTAAGACTTTTTGGTCCAAGAAAGAGACCTGGGACCAACAGGACCAGACCTTCCATTTTAAAAATAGAGAAACATGCTAAACTTTAACCCTGAGATTAACAAAATATACACTCAAGCAGAATGGCTTCACAATTTTGAATGGAGCAATATTGCCTCCACTGTTCCTTCCCTTTTCTAGGCCCTTTTTAGTGGCTGTTGTTCTTTTTGGCCCTTGTTTGTTTAACCTTTTGGTTAAGTTGGTGTCTTCGAGGCTCCAACAGTTTCAACTGAGGCTCATGATGGCTCAAGGAATTCAACCCATTCCACAGGAAGATGGCCCAGGTCCCCACAGATCCTTGGAACAGTCAGCTAGGGACTTCTACAGGGGGTGGGTGAAATGGGTAAAGGAGGCCAAAAGGTACAAACTTCCAGTTACACAGTAAGTCATGTGGATGTAATGTACAGCATGGTGACTATAGTTAATAATACTGTACAGTCCATTTGAAAGTTGCTAAAGGAGAAAATCTTAAAAGTTCTCATCACAAGAAGAATTCTGTAACTATGTATGGGGACAGATGTTAACTAGACCTATTGTGGTGATCATTTTTGCAATATATACAAATACTGTATCATCATGTTGCACACCTGAAGCTAATATAATATTGTATGTAAATTATATTTTTCATAAATAAGTATGAAGACAATTTAATATTCCTATACCATGAGATCTCTGACTTCTGCTTTTGAAACAACCTCAGAAGTGGTGGTGTTATCTAAAATCATCCACTTAAAGAAAGTGAGAGCTGAAGGCAATTAGGAACCAACACCTAAGTCCACATGTAAAGTGAAATTAGACACAGTCCCTGCAATAGCTGTACAAATAACTCTGCAGGCATTAGCAAGAACTGCTGGGGGGCAGTAATTACAGAGGCCTTTGATCTTCTATTATATCTTCCATCTGGGATCTCAAAGAAGCCAGCAAGCAAACAAGGGCCAGCAGTGCACTGACAAAGGCAACTGCGTCTTCATCTGTTTACAGCACCAGCCCCAGATCCTGCACCTCTGCATGGTAGCAGCTGAATTCAGGAAAGGGCCTACGTGTTACTAATGTCCTGATATAAAAACATGATTAAGTCAAAACTCCACATAAGTTAACTTCTGTCTGGTCCTTATAAGAAGGATCCCAATCAGAGAGCAAATCTATGTGTCCCAGGTTGGCATTTTTCCTAATATATTAGATTCTTTAAAAGCAAGAAAGAACAGAGAACTTGAGAGAAATAGCACAGTTTGTTACTTCAAACCTCCCAATTCTATTTGACCTTCTTGCCTACTGTTATGGGTTGAATTGTGTCCCCTGAAAATTCATATGCTGAAGTCCTAGCCCCCAGTCCTCAGAATGAGACCTTATTTGGAAATAGGGTGATTGTAGATGTGATCAGTTAAGATGAGGTCAGAATGGAGTAGGGTTGGCCCGAGTCCAACACGACTGGTCCTTATAAAAAGAAAAACTTGGGTGCACGCGCGCACGCGCACACACACACACACACACACACACACACACACACACACACACACACACACACACACACACACACACACACACACCATGTGAAGACTGGAGTCCCACTGCCATAAGGAAGTACCAGAAGCTGGAGAGAGACCTGGAACCCATCCTTCCTTAGTGCCTTCCAAGGGAGCATGGACCTGCTGACCCCTGCCCATCTCAGACTCTCAGCCTCCAGAACTGTGAGAAGATACATTTCTGCTGTTTAAGGACCTCAGTTTGGGCTAGTGCTTTGTCGTGGCAGCCCTAGCAAACTAATACATCTGCATAGCCCAGGTCTGGCAATGTTGGTGAACAAGGACTTCTATCCTTATCTTAGAGATGAAGAAACAAGTACAGAGAAATAAGGTATACTGCTGTAAGTCACAAAGCCCCCACTGACCAAGATTAGAACTCAGGAATCAAGAAAAAATATGCTGCGAAAAGTTGTAAGAAGTAAAAGCACGAAAGAAATGGCAAACTCTCCTTTCCAGGAGGCCTGCTAACTCCTGTCTGGGAGGGCCTGGGGTGGCCCTGTCTATAGAGAAAAGTACCTAATGTATGTCCCCGAAGGTGCCTCCACCCCTACAAGTCTAAGCCAACACAGCACACCTGCCCCAAGACTTGTAATTCCCACAACGGGAATGAATTACTTTTCAAAGGCCTGAATCTGCTAAAAAGAATATAGTTACTGAAAATGAGGCAAGAAAAAGGAGAATGTGAATAGAAATGGCATTTTAATAAGTAATGAGACTTCAAGGGAAGCCAGTTCAGAGTCACTTCTGAAATTTAACATAGAATTAATCTACATCATTTTCCAAAAGTGTCAGTCCAGCAAAGAGCTTGCACAATGGTGTCCATTTCAAATGAAGCCACAGAAAATACAAATGAACCTCTAAAAGCAATCAATGTTAGGGTGGGTTTTATGAATTGATCCCTGGTGTGTGCCAGTTATGGCTAAAATCCAAATGACAGCAAACATCAGTAATATCTAGATTACATTTAATATTGGCTGGAACAATATGGCTAGAGTTAGATTTTATGAAATGGAAGACACACATTTCAGAAATATTAATTGAGCACCTGCTAGTGCTGGATGCCAGTCCACACACTGAAAGTCAGACCTAGGGGTGAATAAAATAGACACCAGCCCTGTCTAAAAGCCCTCATGGAGTTTAGAGTGAAGATCTCAAATGGGAGTCCAGAGGTAACGCAAATGGTGGTAACATTTGCTGGTCTTTAAAGGAGAAATTGTAGTGACAACTATCTTAGAATTTTCTATTTGTTCTTCTCAGTTTTAAAATTAGCCAGACCTCCATGACTATCACTGAAATTAGTACCAGAGGCTGGGCTCTGGGCTGCTCTCAGGACAGTGCACTGGAGGAGCGTTCCCCTTCGTGGGCGCGCCAACTTGAAAAGAGGACCAATGGGTAGCCTGAAAAAGCCAAGGTCACTGATTTAATCTTCATAGGACCAGGTAACTTCAAGAAGCTGCACTTATTATCTTGGCTGACAAGTCCACATTTCAAATCATTGGTTTATAGAAAGGAATATGCCCTCCAGCATACTCAGAAGGGATCTGGGTAAAACATTTCATGAACTGAGAGGGAAGCAAAGCCAACACAGAGGAAGATCTGGTTATGGCAGGAAAGAGGCTTCCGTCCAGCCACCATGGCACTTTCCCAGGGAAGGCAAGGGTGCCAGGAGCATTCATACCACCCTACATATGGGATGCCCTCAGGCCTTCAAGGACCCTCCTCTGGCCTGACCTTGTGGCACTGTGACCTGACAGTGTCAGCCTACCAGGCAAACTAATATCACTGAAGGTCACATCCTTGTGTGAATTCCACGACTGCCCTTTCCTATTGAGGACTAAGCAGTTCAGAGCAGCCTCTTTAACGTCAGCTCTTCCTGAAGCAGCAGCACTTGCTTCAAGGAGCAGCAACTCAGTTTTAGCCCAAAGCTACCCTGTTGGGACTTGACGCCATTCTAACTTACCTTCTTTCTCAATGAAATCGAGTCACCTTCAGCCAAATGACAAATTGAAAGCTAGATGCCAGTGTGATTAACTTCAGGCCTTACATTATTAAATTGCATTTTATCCACTAAAAAGACACCCAGCACTTTAAGGATAGAGGCTAACACCCTGTGCTAATGGTGCTAATCTTTCACAGTGGCACAGGTGAGCTCAAAAATGGAGCAATTATAATTGCATGTGTTCATGTGGATGTGTGCTCAACTCACTGACTTTAAAGAATAAGATACATGAAAAGGACGAAAATCTTAAAAGCCACTCCCTTCAAATCACTTTAAAAACCTCCTTTCAGGAGCTGCTTCATCACAGTCCTAGGGAAAATTTTTTTAAAATTATAGTTACCATTTCTTACTACATGTCACATTGTCCTTAAGAAAAATCAAAATGTATAGAAATACAATAGTTTCCAAATAGGGAACATATTTTTCAGAGTTAATCTATTATGTCCAGATGGCTATTTAAACCAAGCCAGAAACCAAAGCCCTCACCTCCCTGGGCTGCTGAAAAGCTGGTAAGTTTCACTATCTCCAGAGCTTCCTGCAGACATCACTGAGGCTGCTTATGTTCTGGCAAGGATTTCTTGCCTATTTTTTCAAAGTTGCAAGGGACATCCTGGAATTAAAAATGAGCTGCCAGGGAGTCCTGTGGCATTTAACAGGACACTGGTCACTAAGACATCCGTAGCTGTCGTCCATTACAGGCATCCAGCAGCTTGGCCATCTACAGCCAGAGGCACTGGTTGTCATCTCCACAAATTACAAATGCCTCATGTACATGGTGGAGGGAGCCTACAAACTATGTGAATTCCAGATTAGGAATGTTTTACTTCTCCCCACTAAGAGTTCCTTTCTTCCCTCTCCTCCCTATATAGCCAACTCCAACCCCAGTACATCTTAGCCTTGATAGTACATTGCTAAGCAACTTACAAAAATGCCTTAAAGACCTCAGATTTAAAACATTCATGATAATATCCTCCACTAAATAAAGGCAACCAAATTTCTGTCCATTTCAACTTTTGGTCTTCTTTTTTTTTTTAAATTAGAGTAAGGATTTCTCTGCTACTTTTTCAGGTAATATATCCTCACTATACAGCCTATTTATTAGATCCAGAATGATTTTTTTTTAAAAAAACCCCATCACACTCTCTCTCTTTTGCCTCCTTTGGCCTCCTGACTCCTGCCCAGGTGGCACGCAGCCCCTTCCTGGCCCTTCAGCCCCTGCGCCCACTGCACCCCTCAGATGGTCTGGGCAGGGGAACCAAGAGCTGGGGCCCCAGGAGGAAGCCGATGGCCTGCACAGAGGAGGTGCCTGTGGCTGGTGGAGCATAAACGGCCCAGGAGATACTAAGGTGTACCCAGGAGAGGCAGAGATGGCAAGTTAACAGCCCTTGACCTTAAATAGTTCTCAGCCTGGATCTGGGAGAACACTCCAGAGAATCAGAAACAGCCTTGGACACAAAGCAAAGAGGAGGCACTGCTCAATATCCAGGGCAGGCTCTGGTCACAACACCAATCAAACCCCCTATCAACGGGATAATGGCAAAAGCCTCTGGACCAACATCACCCACCAGGGGGCAGACACCGAAAGGAAGAGGAACTACGAGGCCTCCAGAGAGGAAACCACAAACACAGAAAGTTTGACAAAATGAGACGACAAAGAAATATGTTGCAGATGAAGGAGCAATATAAAAACCTACAAGAACAACTAAATGAAGAGGAGAAAGGCAATCTACCTGAAAAAGAATTCAGAGTGATGCTAGTAAAGATGATCCAGGATCTCAGAAAAGAAAAATGGAGGCACAGATTGAGAAGATACAAGAATGTTTAACAAAGAACTAGAAGAACAAAAGAACAAACAGAGATGAACAATACTATAACTGAAATGAAAAATAAACTAGACTGAATCAGTACCAGAATAACTGAAGTGGAAGAATGGATAAGTGATTTAGAAGACAGAATGGTGGAAATCTCTGCCACAGAAAAGAGTAAAGAAAAAAGAATGAAAGGAAATAAGGACAGTCTCAGAGACCTCTGGGACAACATTAAATGTACCAACATTCAAATTATAGGGGTCCCAGAAGAAGAAAAAGAGAAAAGGCCTGAGAAAATATTTGAAGAGATTATAGTCGAAAACTTCCCTAACATGGGAAAGGAAAGAGTCACCCAAGTCCAGGAAGTACAGAGAGTCCCATATGGGATAAACCCAAGGACGAACATGCTGAGGCACACATTAATCAAACTAACAAAAATTAAATACAAAGAGAAAATATTTAAAAAAAAAAAACAAGGGGAAGCAACAAATAACATACAAGGGAATCCTCATCAGGTTATCAGTTGATTTTTCAGCAGAAACTCTGCAAGCCAGAAGGGAGTGGCATGATATATTTAAAGTGATGAAAGGGAAAAACCCACAACCAGGAATACTCTACCCAGCAAGGCTCTCATTTAGATTCGCAGAAATCAAAGTTTCTCAGACAAGCAAAAGCTAAGAGACTTCTGCACCACCAAACCAACTTTACAACAAATGTTAAAGGAACTTCTCTAGGCGAGAAACACAAAAGAAGAGAACAAAAGAGGAAGGGAAGAAAGAAGATCTACAATAACAAACCCCAAACAATTAAGAAAACGGCAATAGGAACATACATATAGATAATTATCTTAAATGTAAATGGATTAAATGCTCCAACCAAAGACAGCCTGGCTGAATGGATACAAAAATAAGACCTGTGTATATGCTGTCTACAAGAGACCCACTTCAGACCTAGGGACACATACAGACTGAAAGTGTGGGGATGGCAAAAGATATTCCATGCAAATGGAAATCAAATGAAAGCTGGAGTAGCAATACTCATATCAGACAAAATAGACTTTAAAGACTGTGACAAGAGGCAAGGAAGGACACTACATAATGATCAAGGGATCAATCCAAGAAGAAGATATAACAATTGTAAATATATATGCACCCAACACAGGAGCACCTCAAAACATAAGGCAAATGCTAACAGCCATAAAAGGGGAAATCGACGGTAATGTAATAATAGTGGGGGATCTTAACACCCCACTTACACCAAAAGACAGATCATCCAGACAGAAAATTAATAAGGAAACACAAGCTTTAAATGCTTCTTTCAGAAGCAATGTCCTATAAGACCAGATAGACTTAATTGATATTTATAGGACATTCCATCCAAAAGCAGCAGAACACACATTCTTCTCAAGAGCACAAGGAACGTTCTCCAGGATAAATCACATTTTGGGTCACATATTGAATCTTGGTAAATTTAAGAATATTGAAATCATATCAAGCGTCTTTTCCAGCCACAATGCTATGAGATTAAAAATCAATTACAGGAAAAAAACTAAAGAAACACAAACACATGGAGGCTAAATAATATGTTACTAAATAACCAACGGATCACTGAAGAAATCCAAGAGCAAATCAAAAAATACCTAGAGATAAATGACAACAACAAAAAAACAGCTATCCAAAACCTGTGGGAAGCAGCAAAAGCATTTCTAAGAGGGAAGTTTACAGCAATACAATCTTACCTCAAGACACAAGAAAAGTCTCGAATAAACAACCTAACCTTACAACTAAAGCAACTAGAGAAAGAACAAACAAAACCCAAAGTTAGTAGAAGAAAAGACATCATAAAGATCAGACCAGAAACAAATGAAATAGAGACAACATACAAAGGATCATAAGAGACTACTACAAGCAAGTCTATGCCAATAAAATGGACAACCTAGAAGAAATGGACAAATTCTTAGAGAGGTACAGCCTTCCAAGACTGAACTAGGAAGAAATAAAAAATATGAACAGACCAATCACAAGTACTGAAATTGAAACTGTGATTAAAAATCTTTCAACAAACAAAATTCCAGGACCAGATGGCTTCACAGGCAAATTCTATCACACATTTAGAGAAGAGTTAACACCTACTCTTCTGAAACGCTTCCAAAAAATTGCAGAGGAAGGTACACTCCCAAGCTCATTCTACGAGACCACCATCACCCTCATACCAAAACCAGACAAGGATATCACAAAAAAAAGAAAATTACAGGCCAATAACACTGATGAATATAGACACAAAAATTCACAACAAGGGCTTCCCTGGTGGCGCAGTGGTTGCGTGTCCGCCTGCCGATGCAGGGGAACCGGGTTCGCGCCCCGGTCTGGGAGGATCCCACGTGCCGCGGAGCGGCTGGGCCTGTGAGCCAT
>NC_041215.1:56386623-56388221 GCF_002837175.3 Physeter macrocephalus
AGGGAGGCCCGCATACCACAAAAAAAAAAAAAAAAAAAAAAAAATTCACAACAAAATACTAGCAAACAGAATCCAACAACACATTAAAAGGATCATACACCATGATCAAGTGGGATTTATCCCAGGGATGCAAGCATTTTTCAATATCTGCAAATCAATCAGTGTTATAAACCACATCAACAAACTGAAGAATAAAAACCACATGATCATCTCAACACATGCAGAAAAAGCTTTTGACAAAATTCACCACGCATTTATGATAAAAAGTCTCCAGGAAGTTGGCACAGAGGGAACTTACCTCAACATAATCAAGGCTATATGTGACAAACCCACAGCTAACATCATACTCAACAGTGAAAAGCTGAAAGCATGTTCTCTAACATCAGGAACAAGAAAAGGATGTCCACTCTCACCACTTTTATTCAACATAGTTTTGGAAGTCTTAGCCACAGCAATCAGAGAAGAAACAGAAATAAAAGGAATCCAAATTGAAAAAAGAAGTAGTAAAACTGTCACTGTTTGCAGATGACATGATACTATATATAGAAAACCCTAAAGATGCTACCAGAAAACTACTAGAGCTCATCAATGAATTTGGTAAAGTTGCAGGATACAAAAGTAATACACAGAAATCTCTTGCATTCCTATATACTAACAACAAAAGATCAGAAGGAGAAATCAAGGAAACAATCCCATTTACCACTGCATCAAAAAGAACAAAATACCTAGGAGTAAATCTACCTAAGGAGGAAAAAGACCTGTACTCAGAAAACTATAAGATACTGATGAAGGAAATCAAAGATGACACAAACAGATGGAGAGATACACCATGTTGGGACATGGGTTTGATCCCTGGCTCAGGAAGATCCCACATGCTGTGGAGCAACTAAGCCCGTGCACCACAGCTACTGAGCCTGTGCTCTACAGCCCACGAGCCACAACTACTGAGCCCATGTGCCACAATTACTGAAGCCCGCATGCCTAGAGCCCATGCTCCACAAGAGAAGCCACCACAATGGGAAGCCGGTGCACTGCAACAGAGTAGCCTCCACTAACTGCAACTAGAGAAAGCCTGCATGTAGCAATGAAGACCCAACACAGCCAAAAATAAAATAAACAAATTTATTTTAAAAAAAGAAAAAGAAAAACGGAGCTGGAGGAATCAGACTCCCTGACTTCAGACTATATTACAAAGCTACATAATCAAAACAGTATGGTAATGGCACAAAAAATACCCCAGAAATACAGATCTGTGGAACAGGATAGAAAGTCCAGAGATAAACCCACACACCTGTGGTCACCTAATCTATGACAAAGGAGGAAAGAATATACAACGGAGAAATGACAGTCTCTTCAATAAATGGTGCTTGGAAAACTGGACAGCTACATGTAAAAGAATGAAATTAGAACACTCCCTAACAACATATACAAAAATAAACTCAAGGGGCTTCCCTGGTGGCGCAGTGGTTGCGCGTCCGCCTGCCGATGCAGGGGAACCGGGTTCGCGCCCCGGTATGGGAGGATCCCACATGCCGCGGAGCGGCTGGGCCCGTGAGCCATGGCCGCTGAGCCTGCGCGTCCGGAGCCTGTGCTCCGCA
>NC_041215.1:56388497-56438685 GCF_002837175.3 Physeter macrocephalus
AAAAAAAAAAAAAAAAAAAAAAAAAAAAAAAAAAAAAAAAAACTCAAAATGAATTAAAGACCTACATGTAAGTCCAGATACTATAAAACTCTTAGAGGAAAACATAGGCAGAACACTCTTTGAAATAAATTGCAGCAAGATCTTTTTCAATCCACCTCCTAGAGTAATGAAAATAAAAATAAAAATAAACAAATTGGACCTAATGAAACTCAAAAGCTTTTGCATAGCAAAGTAAACCATAAACAAAATGAAGACAACCCTCAGAATGGTAGAAAATATTTGCAAATGAAGCAACCGACAAGGGATTAATCTCCAAAATATACAAAGAGCTCATGCAGCCCAATGTTAAAAAAAAAAAAAAACCCAATCAAAAAATTGGAAGATCTTGATAGATATTTCTCCAAAGAAGACATACAGATGGCTAAAAAGCACATGAAAAGATGCTCAACATCACTAATTATTAGAGAAATGTAAATCAAAATTACAATGAGGTATCACCTCATACCAGTCAGAATGGCCATCATCAAAAAAGTCTACAAACAGTAAATGCTGGAGAGGGTGTGGAGAAAAGGGAACCCTCCCATACTGTTGGTGGGAATGTAAACTGGTACAGCCACTATGGAGAACAATATGGAGGTTCCTTAAAAAACTAACAATAGAGCTACCATATGATCCAGCAATCCCACTCATAGGCCTATATCCAAAGAAAACCATAATTCGAGAAGATACATGCACCCCAATATTCATTGCAGCACTATTTACAATAGCCAGGACATGGAAGCAACTGAAATGCCCATCGACAGAGGAATGGATAAAGAAGATGTGGTACATATATACAATGGACTATTACTCAGCCACAAAAAAGAATGAAATAATGCCATTTGCAATGACATGGGTGGACCTAGAGATTGTCATAGAGTGAAGTCAGACACAGAAAGACAAATATCATATGATGTCACTTATATGTGCACTCTAAAAAAAGGGTACAAATAAACTTATCTACAAAACAGAAATAGCGTTACAGACGTAGAAAACAAACTATGGTTACCAAGGAGTGAGGGAAGGGAGGGATAAACTAGAAGATTGGGACTGACATATACACACTACTATATATAAAACAGATAACTAATAAGGACCTACTGTATAGCACAGGGGACTCTACTCAATACTCTGTAATGACCTATATGGGAAAAGAATCTGAAAAAGAGTGGGTATAGGTATATGTATAACTGATTCACTTTGCTGTAGAGCAGAAACTAACACAACATTGTAAAGCAACTATACTCCAATAAAAATTTTAAAACCTATCACATATACACAACCACCATCAAAATTCCTTCCATCATTTTTCCAAACTATTTTTATCCTGCTTCATACCTAATTTAAAACATATCATAAATATTATTTTAGCTGTAAAATGACCCATCCTATGGATGTACTACAATTTACTTATCTATTTCCTTCTTGTTAGAAAACTCACTTTCTATTTTTATTATAAATTTTACTTTAAAGAACATTTTTATGCCAAAGATATTTTTAAATTTCAGATATTCCCTTGAAAATAGATTTCTAGCGTTAGAATTACTCCAAGTGTGAGTAATTACCCAAATGTGCAAATAATTTTAAAGTTTTCACTGTCCCACTGGCGAAAGGGGTCTCATTTCCATGTTGAATCCTGACATTTCACTTTCCCATATTCAGCAGCCTTTCTCCCCTAAACCACTCTTCTCTGGAGCCTTTTCGCCTGGACTGGCCTCTTCCCTCCCTTAGGCCTCCTTCTCCAGCACTAGCAGAACTCGCCCCAGTTTCTTAGGCTTAAGTGTCTCACTTTTAAGAAGGCAGGGTTTTGTTATGAATTTGCTTTTGTCTCTGTTTCACTCATCCTCCAACCCTGCCACAGCACACTCAAAAGAGTATTCCATTCGCATTCGTTTTTAAATCATGTGGATCACATATTTATCTTACCTGTTTTATAGAAGGTGAACCCTTTAGTGATCAGAAACATTTTTTAAGCATTTAACAACATCAAAAAAACCACAATATAGTCCTATAATCTACTATCTAATTTCCTTTTTGTAAATTTTCCACAAGTTCCTTGTTAAATTCAAATTATTTGAACTAGTTTACATGTTCACCCAACATCGGGCTTTCAATAATTTCTGCCCTCTACTCCATTTACACAAAACAAAAAAGTTTCCTTCTTTCTTTCCTCCAAGACAAGTTTGAAAACTTTTAAGAAATTTAAATCTTTCCCATTAACTATTTATTTAGTTCCATCACACTGAGATTAGCACAAAAATATACATTAAGTCTAAATTGCTCAGAAATGTGAAAATTAATACAATGTACAAACACACTGCAAAACATAATATAAAACCACAATCATAAACATATGTACCCATCAAACCAGAAGCTGTCAATCTATATCTGGTTGACTGTTCCTACATTTTCCTATTAACACTTGCTTATTACTTATTTCACTTAGCTCAGCACAGCCCCATAAGGAAGCAACAAACAGCAAGTGCCAAAGGTTAAAGAACAATACATAAGGAAAGGAAGGAGAAAAGTTGGAAGATTTCTGAATTTAAAAATCAAAATCACAAAAAGTTTACACAGTACCTTCATCTGCTTGCAAATTAAGAAAAAATCAGCATCATATAACTTTAGTAACAAAACAGAGCCCTTGGAATAAGGTGAGGAGCAGAGCTCTACTACAGACCATCTCTCCTTTCCTTCATTCTGCATGGACCTTCACTTACTCTGCCACCTGAGGCCAATGCTGTAAAAATGAGACACAGCAGTGGCCAGAGATTCAGCTTTCTAACAAGCTCCCAGGAGCTTGTTACTGCTGCTAGTTTGAGGACCGAAAAACTGAGTATCAAATATAGACTTCAGCATCTAAGAACTTTGTAATTACTGGATTTATAGTAAAAGTTTCCAAAATACAGTATCAATGATTGGCTCACTTTCTTTTATTAAATAGAAGTTCCTCAAAGAGAGAAAAGCCACCTTGTTTTTCCTTAATATTAACACAGGTGGAGCGCATTCTATTGTATTTAACAAAACAGATCAGAAACTGGTAAGGTGGGTTGCCTTGAGGAAGGAACCAGCCAACCTGGAGGAGGGAGAGGAGGAATGGTTTTCACTGAATATTCTTTTGCAGCTTTTAATGTTGAATCACGTGAGTCAATTACTTATTCAGAAAATAAACTTTATTTTAAAATTTTAAAGCATTTCATAGGATATTCTGGAACCTGACTAAATGTTAAATTAATCCATTTCCCAGGAAAGTAAGTGGTCAGGCCGGGGAGACCAGTTACTTTACTTAGCATTTTTCTTCACAAAGGGAACATGCCTTAGTTTAACCACCTCCTAGGATCACACCAATATTATATTTTCATTATAATAACATTTTCAACCCCATTACTCTTCTCCAGCACCAGAAGGACCCAATAGCATGCCTTGATTCACAGGAAATTCGAAAAAGCTTCTACGTGCACCTATAGTGAGTCAGGTTCTCACTGCAGAGAACGTTCCAGTACCTCAGCCTCTTTTCTGTATTTTTCAAAACTGGGCCCCTTGGCACTGAAATTGTTCCTATTAACAGCATTCACGTTGGTGTTTTAGATCTACACAGAAGTAACAGCAACTGAAAACAGAAACCAAATGACGGAATGGGTGAGAATGTGCGTGTATGTGTGTGTGCATGGGTGTGTCCTCACACAAGTGACCCTATGGCTGAGCAAATATTAGCTCAACCCTCTGATCTGAACTTAACCCATATGGACCCAGACCCACCTGTATCCGCACAGGTCTCCAAGGCAGACACATTCTTCTTTACATAACTTGGTCATGACTCACCTATAAGACTCCGTGAAAGTGCTCCTCGCGTTTGCAACTTGTGAATTAATATTCATCCCTAAACCCTTAAATGCTTGTTTTGGTTCTGCTTTTTACCATGTCGCCTTAGAGCAGACCTTACCGTGTTGTCGAGGCATCTTCAAACCCCCACGTCCGCCCTCCTCCTCCATTCGCACTGCCTGGTCTGGGTCCCCATCCCCACCCCAGGTCTCCATCCTCTGCTACAGCCTATGCTTATAACTGAGTGGATCAGCTGCAGGGACTAAAGGGAAAGGATCAGACGCAGGCAAACCCAGGCTGGAGGGAATCCACGCGTCACAGCCCTGCCCCAGGGACCCTGGCAACCATCCAGCACGTGTGTCTGAAGACGCACAGGCCACCGAGCTAATTCCAGTTTCCCTGTCTGTCATCCAAAGAGACACGGCAGTGGTGGGGAGATAACAAAAACAGCGGGGTGGGGGAAAAGGAGGCCCCAGCAGCACAGAGCATCTTCTTAACTCTCCACTCAGCACAGAGCCCCAGATAACTACAGATACGGCCCAGAACCAGCACTGGCCCCCGGCAACACGGCGGTGGGTTTGGCGGGGTAGGACCAGGTGGAGCCAAGGACCCAGCCAAGAGGCTGCAGTTCAGGCCAGGGTGGCTGTTCCAGAAGGAACATCGGTGCCAAGCAGGAAATCAAAGGAAAAACTCAGAATTGCAGGCCAAGAAAACATCGTGAGGATTGAGGTGAGGGGGTCGTTCAGCTCACGCGGTGCTCTCGCCCAGGGCTTGAGCTATATCGCCGGTTTCCTACCTGCCAGGCGATGGATGCGACGCTGCCCAGGAGCCTCTGCCCACGAGAAGCTACAGCTGCGTGGCGCTGGAGGAAGCAGGTACAGCTGCCCAACTGCAATTCCCCTCACCCAGAAACTCTCAAGAGCTCCTCCTACATCATCACCACCATCCTCCTCATCAAAACTAGCAGCAACTGGGCAGGCATTGCCTCTAAAGACATCACCTGCTACCATTCTGCTGCCTCTCTGATGATCCTAGAACAGACTAGGTAAGTTGCCACCTCAGGGCCTTTGCACTTGCTGTCCCTCTGCCTAGGAGCCTCTTCCCATAGGTACCTTCGTAGCTCTTTCTCTCTCCTCCTTCAATATTCACCCAAGTGTCTAAATCAGCCTTCTGTGACCACCCTTTTAAATCATAAATCCCCTCCTCCACCACCTCAACATCCTTTCCTTTTCCTGTATTTCTTCTTCTTCACAGCACTTATCACACTGACATTCTATATGTTTTCCTTCTGTATTTGTTTATTGTCCCCTTCACCAAAAGCACATGGGCAGGGAGTCAAGGAAGGGTAAAACAACTTTGCAAAGTGAAAGAAGGTATCAGTATTACAAGGAAAAACAACAAACGCCCATCATGCCCTTTTCTTTCTTCCCATGACACAGCCATCTGCTTCCCAATATTTTTTTAGAGCAAAATTTGTAACTATTTTTTATCTGTATCTTTTTTAAATTGAAGTATAGTTCATTTGCAATGTTGTTAGTTTCAGGTGTACAGCAAAGTGGTTTATTTATACACACACACACATATACATTCTTTTTCAGATTCTTTTCCATTATAGGTTATACAAGATATTGAGTATAGTTCCCTGTGCTATACAGTAGGTCCTGTTGCTTCCCAGTCTATAAGATATGGATTGAGAGACCTCTTGCTTAGGGTTTTCCTTCACGTCTCTCTGCTCCTCTCTCTCACCTTTCTCCAAACTCCCACAGCATTGTCTGTTCCATGCGAACTCCACACTAACCAACAGCGCCTGCCTAACTGGGAGGACAGAGTGTGTCAGCTCATGCTTAGGAAAGTACTAGGACCGTGTGGTGCTGTTTATTAGCCAATCAATCAGAGCCATTGTTATCGTTATTTAGTATAAGTATCTTGTATCACATATACTGATTAAAGTCTCATTTCCACAACTAGATTACAAGCAAATTGAGGGCAAACATCTTACCCTGTTTTTTTGAATTTTCCCCCAGAGTACTTACTACAGATGTTTAATAATTATTTGTCAACGGATTGAAACAAAGGATCTCCACGTTTAAGGATTCATTTGAGACCCCTTAGAACTTCTGTTTAGACAGTGATTCCAATCCTTTACCTCTTCCAGGACTGACCTTGTGTGTAAATACAGCAAATCCCTGGAAATGGCATTTATTACAGCAACTTTGCTAGAGTTTCAACAGCAGAGCCAAAATACTATATAACAGATCAAACAAATATTGACTCAAAAGAATTTTCCCCCAGGCAACTGTTATAGTCTTATCTTGAATAGAATGTTTGCGCAGTTAATTGTTGCTATGGACTCAGCAAAATCCCAGGCAGACCCTGCCAAGCCGAGTTTTACATTCCCACCATCTTATCACTTTTTATAAGTCTCTCTCCTCACACCCCTCACCCATCACTGCTGCTAATGCTGGGTGTGGGATTAAATGATAAGTAAGTCATACACTTTTTATCCATGGACAGACGCTAAAGGAATCCCAGTGCCAAAGATTCCATTTACCTATCCCACAGCAAATATGCTCCGTCTTTACCCTCCCAGAAATCAATCAGGCTGCATCTGTTCCTACCTATTGACTTCTTGGAAATGTATAAAATAGTAGAACCATGTAGAGAGAGAGGCATTTACATTGTCATTGGACATGTCTCTATACACCAAATACAGATGAGTGTTTACTTCCTATGGTTACCGACTGGGAAGCCTGCCAGAACAGGGAGCCTCCAGATGCACCTCAAAATCAGACTGTTCTGCAAAATCCCAGGCAGACCCTGCCAAGCCGAGTTTTACATTCCCACCATCTTATCACTTTTTATAAGTCTCTCTCCTCACACCCCTCACCCATCACTGCTGCTAATGCTGGGTGTGGGATTAAATGATAAGTAAGTCATACACTTTTTATCCATGGACAGACGCTAAAGGAATCCCAGTGCCAAAGATTCCATTTACCTATCCCACAGCAAATATGCTCCGTCTTTACCCTCCCAGAAATCAATCAGGCTGCATCTGTTCCTACCTATTGACTTCTTGGAAATGTATAAAATAGTAGAACCATGTAGAGAGAGAGGCATTTACATTGTCATTGGACATGTCTCTATACACCAAATACAGATGAGTGTTTACTTCCTATGGTTACCGACTGGGAAGCCTGCCAGAACAGGGAGCCTCCAGATGCACCTCAAAATCAGACTGTTCTGTGCAGGGAGTGGGCTAGCTTACACTGGGTTGTCTAAAACGTGGGCGAGGACAATTATGACAGGTAGAAGCCAACAAGAGTTATTCACAACCTCTCGGTTCTAATTCAAGAGAACAAATTACCCTCTACAAAAAGAAAAAAAAATTATACAGCAAGCCAAGATATTTGCCTGGGGGAAAATCCTAAGCTTCTATTAATAAAAATGCAAACAGTCTGTGGCTTTCAGTGTAAGTTTCTATAGGATTGGGACCAGGCGTCACAATAGAGAACACAGCTCAGCACCACGGGTGACTGGACATGCAATGATGCTGTAGAAAGATGTCAAGCTGGTTAAAAAGAATAACATGCAGAATTACAGGAGGCTGAAGCATTGAAATTTACCACAGGGACATTTTTGTAAATGGTGCAATACGTCAAACTCTTTGGCAAATTTAAATGCCAAACTGGTTAATGCAATATCTAGACCACATGCCCTTCCTGCCCAACCAGCTTCTCAGTAAGATGCTCTCAGCCAAGATCTGCAACAGCAGTGTCTGGGTGTGGTACCTTCAGATCTGCTACCTTCCAATTCCATTCAGTCCTGATCAGCCCAGTTTCATGCATCACATACTCAGTTTTCCAATGAGCAAATACTCATAACAAATTCTGCACAACTCACTGGAGTGACTCCACCGTTCCGAAGAACACACAGCATCACCAAGGCAACAAGCATGGACTACAGGGCACACCTGAAGCCTGTGTAACACACACACCAAAAAAAACCAAGAAGAGCTATTATTATTAATAACTAAGTAGCCACAATCCTTCCCCATCAGGTTCTGCTGAGGCCACACCCACTGCCCCACCCACAAATTGGACAAATTCCCGCTGACTCTCCCTAGTTGGAAGTTATCAAAAGAAAACTAAAAGAAGTCAGTGGGGCTAAAGTGATCCATAGAGTGAAGAACTACAGGGGAGGAAGTGCCTAGAACTTCAGAAAGGTGTGGATCAGAGGAATGAAAATGAGTTTTGAGGAGAGGTGAACCAGAAGTGTGACGCAGGAGAGAAGGGAAAGAACTTTTAGAGATGTTACTTAGAATTTTTAGAAATATACATTGAATCTCTTTTTAATGTTCTCTGGAAGAGGCAAGTAAAGTTTGAAGTTTGGAAATACTTGTTACTTCAGTTTCTGAACTGTGTTCCTCTGGATGGTAAATTGCATCAACTACTCTTGGAACAACTAGACTTGAGCAAAGAGTCTAGTCCACAGACATAAAAAAATGCGGTGAATTCTTCACTTAACGCAATGCATTCTTCATTACTGAGGGCAATGACGTATTCCAAAACAAAGCCTGGCAAAGTTGTCACAGGGAAAATCACCACCAGATGTCTCCTACCTGCCTCAAACACTGAAGCCAGTTATTCTACAGATGTTCCAAATCACATGCTAGATTTCTCTCAAACTACCTAAAAAACCCAGAGATTTGGGCAAAGATTCATTCTCTTGCATTTTTCCAGTCTCGGCCAAGAGCCCAGGTAACAAAAACCTGCTTCCTTGCAGTGGTGTTCTCCAATCATCTGGAAGTTTCTAAGCAGTAGACCTAAGAAAAAAGGACTTTCTCTAGGGAGCAGCAATCTAACCGGTCCCTCTTTTCCCCTCAGGAAGACAACCTATCAGGCAAGTGGAGAGAAGTGTTGTCATGCATCCTTCAACAGTGAAGTCTTTTCTACCCTCTGGGAAGTTTCTGGTCAAAGCAGATTCATACATAATACAGAATATGCCCTACTGGTGAGGAGTCAATTAAATTTCTCAACTGCACATAAAAGATACTAAATCCTCCGTTCTGACCACAAAATAAAATATTTGAGACATTGATGATTACACCAGAATCTTTGAAAATCATATCAAATTTAAATAAGAAACAGGACCTTTAAGCAGTATAAGAACTAAAAACAAATGTTTTTATTTGAGAGAATCCTCTAAAACCAAAGGAAAGACGCAAAGACTATGAAGCACCACTTTATAACACTAGGTAAGATCCCCAAACCTAAATATATAGGATGGTTTCCATTCTCTGTTTTATGCTTTCTCCTAGTTTCTTGATTTTCTACAAGAATCATATATTATGTCTACAATCAGGAAAAAAAGTAAAGTTTTTGAAAATTATGCACAGAAAAGACAGAAAGAAAATGTACACTTAAAATGTTATGAATAAGTATACTTGAGGGGTAAGTTGCTCTTTACTTTTCACTTTTCTGTATTTTCTGAAGCTTTTAGAATGAGAATGTAGCAATTTACAATGAAAAACATCCTTTTAAAAGCTGTTTAAATTATTAAAATGTCAAAGGACTAAAGTATTTATTAAGGGTCATAAATGTATAAACACAAAATATAATCAGGAAGAAAGCTTTCGCCACTGATCAAGCTACCTTTCAGAGTCAAACAATTTACACCTTACATACCAGTGCTTCTCCAACTTGAGGAGGTGGAAGAACCACCTGGAGGGTGTGTGAGAGCACAGTGATGGGACCTGAGCAGTTCTAACGAGCTCTCGGGTGATACTGATGCTGCCAATCAATGGACCTCGCTTTGAGCAGCCAGGATGGATGCAAGGGGAAGTGAGCAGAGCCTCGTGAAGCCTGCCAAGCTCCTCTGAGAGTGGACAAAAGGGAAGCTGAACACCAAATCCCACCTTCTTTGAAAGTTCTAAAGCAGAGGCAGATTCCTCTCTCTCCAATCAACCCTTGGTGACTAAATACTTGGTCGTGTCCTTAAAAGGGTGCCAATGAAATTAAGATAATCATGATTCCAGAATCTAATGAGCTTGTTAGAGCATCAGATCGAGCCAGCCTTTGATTCCAACTTGGCAGACTGCCTCTGTACTCTCTAGAACTCTCCCAATCAAATCTCTTGATGGTAGCTTTCAAACACCACCTTGTTTCCTACAATGATTTTGTCAGATGCCTAAGAATAGGAGGCAGTCCACCAATTCCATATGTATCACTCATAAGGAGACCAAAAAAAGTAAAAAAAAAAAAAAAAAAAAGGCAAGCATGCACTCCACGAGCTGACCAAGTGCTCACCAGGTGACTCTGGACCCTGGAGTTGCTGGGAAGGAGGGTGAACGTGTAAACAGTCAGAACAGTTCCTGCCCTTTCACTCCCCCCAGCCACCTCGGGGGTCCATCAGGAGCTAAGTACCGAACCACACTCGAACCCCAAAAACCTCAGGAAGAGACTGCAATGCCCAAGAAAATACTGAGGCCCACAGCCAGTATCCTCCACCTCGCTAGCCCATCAAGGCGCTACAGGGTGACTGTAGTGTTT
The DNA here is from genome assembly GCF_002837175.3 of Physeter macrocephalus. NCBI lineage: Eukaryota > Metazoa > Chordata > Mammalia > Artiodactyla > Physeteridae > Physeter > Physeter macrocephalus. Next base: position 56,398,907 of record NC_041215.1, read on the forward strand.
CCTTTTATCCTAAGGAATAAGGTACCTGGCTGAGAGGCCTCCAAGTTCTACGCAATGAGAACCTCAGAAAGAAACTAATTTAATTAACGATTCACAAGAGCACAGAGAATTCCCACCGGCCTCTAGGTCCCCAAACACCACATTGGCCATTTATCCCCCATGCTGTCATTTCCTGCCTGCAGTGAACTAATTACACACAGTGGGAATTCTGGAGCTGCCAGTTCTAATGTTTATCTGCTGTTAACTTGTTGTGTGACCTCAAAGACATTTCTCTAGTGCCTTTATTTCCTCTGCTATAAAGGCAAGATAAGGGAATGACATGCTTGACAAGTGCCCTAACATAACATTAGTCATCACTACCCTAGAAATGCTCACCTGGATGGTAATTAACATGTTCCTTTTACTAAGGCCTCTAAAGGTAACTGATGACATGTTGTGAAAAGCATGGGATCTCAAATGATATTTCCTCTTTCACTAAAACAGGTCTCAGTGGCAAACGCTAACTATAAAATTGTTGATAAAAACAATATTGAATGTGCTTCTTTGTAAAGTACAATGTGAGGTATTTTTCCATTACCATAATTTTAACAGCAGACCACGGTTTCATAAGTAGAAAAGATTACAGAAAAATCACCTTAAATTAGATTTCTGTAATTCACATACAGCACTAAAAACTTAGTGAAATAAAACTGAGCTGTACTTCTTCACCAGTGAAATACTTTGCAACCCCTGGAAGCCGTGATTTAGAAGACTAGTTAGTAATACAGTCTGGGCATGTGAGAAAAGCTGGTTACAAAACATTCTGTGTACGAAAGGATCAGTATCGTCTGATTTTTTTGTAAATCTATTTGGGCATAGAAAAATATTTAATAAATGGGAGCAATTATCTTTTACATTTATCTATTAGGGCCCCCGTTCTTTTCTTATACATTTGAATGAGCTATATATTAAGGTTATAACACATATCATTTATGTGTCACAAATTTAATGCAAATTTTCTCAGTATGTCTCTTCATTAGTATAGAAGTTTTCAATTTTAATATATTCAAATCTACTCATTTTTTCTTCACTGGTTGCTTCTTTTGCTTTGAAGCCATGAAAATTGTCATTCCTATGTAGACCTAATAAATATTATATTTTCTGCTAGTGTTTCTATTATTTGATTTGCAATATTCAACTCTCTGGAGTTTATATTTGGGGCATGGTATGTTTGGTGTGGGTCCAAATTGATATCTTATTATGTCCAAACCATTTATTAAATAATCTATTAAATAATCCTTCCTCATTGCTTTATTTTAAAAATTTAGCACATTTGATTTATATATAGTTAGGAAATTTTTCCAGTTTACTTTTTTTAATATAAAGTACAAGAACCTCAAAGTAAAAATCCAAATATACATATTAGTTTATTAGTTTATTATACATATTAGTTTTATTAGAAATCTCAGCTAGAGATTATCAGCAAATCAAATCATCATCACACCATTTCATCTTCAGTGGGGCAGCAATCAGCTAAGTGATAATTCCTGTTCAAATCAGTTCTTCCTATTCAGTAGAAGGCTTTGAGAATGTAATTGTAGGGTATATAAGTGTATGGTAGCTGAGTCACCAACTGTTTGAATTCTCTGCTTATTTTATGCGGAAGGACTACTTCTTAGGTGGCAATATTATTCTAACCCTTACACACCTGGAAATAACACTCCTTGCCCTGAAAAAAAAAAAAAATGAAAGAAGTCAAAGAATTCATTGTTTAATTTGGTCAAGATTTAGAACCATGATTTTCACTCAATTGAGTTTTTCCTCCAGATCTATTAGAAGCCTACCATAGACAGTATGTACTATGTAAATTTGTCCTTGTTTTTTAGGCTTCTAATGTCTGCATCTTGCCATTCCCATAAAGATATAAGCTCCTGGAAAGCAAACGCTGCGTCTATTAGAGAATGAAGGAAGGAGGAACTCATGTACAATCCTTGCAGTGACCTCTTTCTGAGCCCTGCCCACAGTGGTCACTCAGGAAAGGCTGCCAATGGACAAACTATTTTAGCATCTCAGCCATAAGAGATGCTTAAAGAAAAAAAAAAAGAACCTATATCACTGAATGCTTTTATCCGAATTCATCCCCCCTACTAAGTAATATGGACAGATTTATGCCATCAATTCACACCCTGAAGCACAAGACATTATGATCTTTCTTTTTTTTTACATCTTCAACTTTCTTTCTATTTATTTATTTATTTATTTATTTATTTATTTATTTATTTATTTATTTATGGCTGCGTTGGGCCTTCGCTGCTGCATGCAGGCTTTCTCTAGTTGTGGCAAGCAGGGGCCACTCTTCGTTGCAGTGCGCAGGCTTCTCACTGCAGTGGCTTCCCTTGTAGCAGAGCACAGGCTCTAGGCGCTCAGGCTTCTGTAGTTGCAGCGCGTGGGCTCAGTAGTCGTGGCGCACGGGCTTAGTTGCTCCGTAGCATGTGGGATCTTCCCGGAGCAGGGATCAACCTGTGTCCTGTGCATTAGCAGGTGGATTCTTAACCACTGCGCCACCAGGGAAGTCCTGTGATCTTTCTTTTCATTTGCATAGCTACGACTCATCATTTTCCAGCCCTATGTTGTTTTTTTTTTGACTCAGAATAGAATTGCACCATTAGGGTTTCAGCACGTCTATTCTTGGAGTGACTATTTTGAATTGTGTCTTTTAGAAGTAAGGAAAATAAATTTTTTAACTTCTTAGGTATCTACATGGCTTGGTTTGAGAATCTGAGCTTTTCTGGTTCATTTTCCTGCTGCTTTTCCAGGTCAGGAGGGGATGGCTGAGAGAGGTTCCTCTGGACGAAGGTACTGGATGGCAGTGCTCAGCCTGGTATTCTCTGCTTTTAATCCCCTCCACCAACAAACGGACCAGAGAGAGTACCATCATCATCGCCATCAATGGTACAATTTACTGAGCATCTTATGTGTGCCAGTCACACTGCTAAATGTTTCACTTGTTATATCTGATGCTGTTTTTGTTACCAAAAAAATTCTAGAATGTATTTCCTCCCCATCTCTGAAAAAGTTGCTCAATTTAATATCATGCCTAATTATTAAGCGTAATTTTAGAGATCTTGCTGAATTTTTTAATCTAATACATCACTAGCATGTTAAGAAATGTGATATTTCATTTCACAGTATAGTCTCCAACATAAAATAGAAAAGCCTAACCATAGGAATGCCCTCCCTGTCCCGGCTTCTCTCTTTTCTGTTGGAGAAGAATGGATACATTTGTCATGCAGCATAAGGAGGCCAGGGAAGAGGAGAGAGATTATCTTACATGCTGGCAAAGCAAATCCGTAGTATTCGACTCCTCCGTCACTGTCCCCATCCTACTCCCAAGCCCCGAAGGCGCTGGGAGAACAAGAGGCAGGTTTACCTACTAGTAAATCCTACCCAAGCTGCCTCTCCCTCACCTCTCTCCCAGCACTTGCCTAGGGGGGGCCACTCGAGAGCCTGGCACGTCTCACAAGAGGTTCCCAGGGAGTAGAAAGCAAATGCCAGGGAGCCCAGAAAAAAATGCAATTCCTCAACTGTACTGGGAGAAAGGCATCTAAAAACACATGTACGCAGAGACATTTTATTCTTGGATTTAAACGGTAAGTCTTCTCGTGGAGTTCACATCTGCCGACACGTTCACTGTCACTGCAGCCTGTCGAGTCTGCGAGAGGCTGCCGAGCATTCCTGCAGCAACACCTCGGCTACCCTCCCATCTTTCCAGTGAGGATCATTAGAGTCTCTTCTCGTCCCCACTTCGAAGATTCAAACCCACACCAGTACATTTTCCCCTAAAATGTGCAGTCTCCCCCTAAGCCTCCGAGAAGCAGGAGAAAGCACGCATTTGCAAAGCCTAAAGGTCGGCGCTGGGACAAACCAGAAAGGGCACTAACTGAAGCCAGACCCTGGGTTCACGCTTGGCCAGGTGAGTGTTGGCTCCACCCCTCATGGAAACTCCCCTCTAGAAGCTGCAGTTGGAGGAAATGCCAGCGCAGCCCATGGTACCTCACTGGTGGCCCCAACCCGTCCCTCTCCCTGTGTGCATGGCCTTTACCAGGAGACTCTGCAGCTCCTCCCACTAAAGGGGATCAGAATCATCCCCCGGCCCCTTGACCCTGGGCTTGCTGGCCTGTGACTTGCTTTGGCCGGAGGGAACCCAGGCCCGAAGAAGCCTTGCAGCTTTCCTCTTACCCCTTCCAGCTCTGCCACGGCCTTGGCAGGAGCTGCCCCGGGACGGCTGCTGCCCTCAGCCTGGACCCACGTGGAGCGGACGTGAACCCAACCCACGGGCCCAGCCAGGGCCACTGCCTGAAGCTCGGCTGCTCAGTTAAGCCCAACATGGAGCGGCCAAGCGCCGCTGCCAGCCCACAGCTGCAAAAGCGATCAAAAACCATTGCTCTAAGCTGCTGCATTTTCGAGTATTTTTTACCCAGCATTATTATGCCAATAGATAACTGATACACAGTCTAAGAGACTGCTCGTGGAAAATACGATATGCCCCCTTGCCCAAAATACGATAACTAAATTTTAATAAGTGCTTATCTTGGACTCATTTTTTGTAAGAGCTTTAGGTGGATGTATTTTTTCCTCACAAGAACACTATAAGACAAGGAGGATTTTCATCCCTATTTTAAAGATGAGGCAACAGAGGCACAGTTAAGTAACCTGCCCACAGCAGGAAGATGGTAAAGGCAGGATTCAAACCCCAGTCACCTGCACCCAGAGCCCTTGCTTATCAACCTCATGCTCAGCAGCCTTGCAAACCTCCTCTCATACCTCCCAACCTGCCCCAAATTCTGCTGCGGGTCCCCACGCCCTAGGGGTAAAACCCAAACTGACAGGCGCAACTGACAAGCATTCCAGGTCCTTCCCAGCCTGATCCTGCTTGTCCAGTCCCGGCCCCCACTCCCTGCTCCTCTCTCCCTCAAGGTCGGATCCAACAGCGACTCTGAGCTCCTACACCTGACCGAACCCACCAAGTCCCTCGCGCCCACCCCCTGGAACGCCCTCCCCCCTTTCTGGAGTACCTCTAGGTCACCCCCCTGGGGTACCTCCTGCAGGAACACTTCCTGCCCCAGCCAGGAGCACGTGGCTGCTCACCCCGAGTCCCCCACTCCCAGGACCTTCCTGAACGTCCACGGACCACTTCGGGCTGTCACTGCTTAGCTCCTTCCCGCCCGGCCACACGCCCCCCGAGGGCAAGGCCTGGGCTTGTTCACCTCTGGCAGCCCCCTGCTCGGCAAGGTGCCTGGTCTCATCGTGGGCATTCCAGGAAAGTTTGCTAAATCACAAAGCAGGTGAAAGGAACAACGACATGATGGAGAAACGGATATGGAGACGGGAGGTCTGCATTTTCATTTTTAAACAGCAAGTCTTCATTTCTCATCAACATTAATTAAACTGCTCAACACCCCTGGGTCTCCAGCTATCTATTCCTCAATTAAAATAGGTCTTTCGTGATGGTTTCCTCTGCCAAACCTTCCTCGCAGGCGTCTGTGTTCACCAGGGCGTCTTGGGACACGTAACAAAAGGCACTATATTTGCTTCAAGCAGCAGGGAAACTGAAGGCCTACCTCCTAAACGTTCACTCCTGGCAACACAAGAGTACATGTACTATGATTTCAAAAGGGATGGAGGAAAGCCTGTGGCACAAGAAGGCACATTATTAAGGAGTGAAAGGAAAAGATTCCCAAGACAGGGACCAGATAAGTGACACCTTGACATGGGGCAGCAAAAGCTTCTTTAACACCAACTAGCAAGTGACTCTTGGGAGAGGCCCAGCGCTCAGAACCCCAGCTTGCAGCTGACAGGTGGTCATTACTGCTTTAACCTCAGAGACACCCAGTAAAGGTTCAGGACTCAGCAGCCTGACCGCACGTGTGGAAAGCTGACTAGGGCCACGGGATGGAGGCTACAGCAGCCCTCAAAACTACACAGCTTCCAGGCCACTTCCAATAGCTGGGCCCCAAGCTTGGAGCAAAGGGGCAGCTATATCCCATGAGAGTGAAATGCTCTGCTCCAGAATCAGAGGCTGAAACCCTACAAACGCAGGTTCCTTTCCCCACTGCAGCTTCACGGCCACTGATGAGCAGTTTCTGATGCCAAAGACGCTCGTCCCCCGTGCTTCCTGGGAAAGATGGGGAGCGGTTGGGATAACGGGTGTTCCTGATCTCTCTCACATTCAGCTTGGATGGAATGTCAGAGTTATAGACAGCTGGAATGTAAGAACCAGAAGGTCTTTGAGATCAGGCCACCTAATAATTTCCACTTTCTAGTGAATGCTTTGTTCAAACAACAGCTTGCAGAAGCATAAATACGAGAGAGGAGACTGAGGCTGCTCCCTTTGGCAGGCAGGAGCCAGGAACCCCAACTGTCAGTACAGGGACAACCTCTGAGCTGGCCTGATGGAGGCTTGGGAATTTGGTTTGCAAATCATGCATTTAGCCCAAGCCTGCATTTTGCAGTATGGAAACCACAGCTCAGGGAGGATAAGGTGACTCATCCAAGGTCACACAGTCAGAAGGCAGAAGGACCAAGAACAGGACTCAAGTTCCTGACTGCCGGTCCAGACACGCTTTCCTCTAAATGGTGCCACCCCCTTTTCTAGTAACAGCCCTCCACACCCTCCCTCCCTGTGATCAAGTTCCAGGCCCACTCCAGGGCTTAGACAGAGGTAAAGAGTAACTTAGTGACAGTATGTTTTACTGATGCATTTATCACACACAATAGGGAAAACTCTGCTTTTTACCAACCCATCCCCTCCACTCCCCACCCCAACTGACCCCCAACATGGGCAACTCATCAGAGCCTTTCAATGACTTGGGACTGTCTCAGGATCCCCTGCCCCAGGCCCATTCCCTTTCTGTAGCATTTCTTACAGCACTGAATCAAATGACTGCCTGCAATGCTGTGATTCTTCAATTTGCTGGGTTTGTCCCTACCCAGTATATGTGTTTGATTTTAAAATGCTGTTTGCTCCACTTTTTAATTTCATTTTAGAAGCCTGCAAGGAGAGATGCCAACATTTCATCGTAGGGACTGGAGGGGACTTTACAAACCGCTTACGAGGCACAAATAGAGTAGTTATTTTCCTATTTCCCTTTTGATCGAATTGGCTGCTGTACCATATGCCGTAACAGTGTGAACCAAAAAGCACTTTTGCATCCTTACCTCACCCCTCACATAATCAAAAGAAAAAACGTATTGTAACAAAAAAAAAAAAAAGGGAAACTAGAACTTCATATTTGTTTAAAAGTTAATTAAACTTGAAAGCTTTGTAGGGACGATTCATTTCCTTTTGTAGCTTAATACCATAAGGTTTGCATTCCATTTTACTAGTGGGATGATAAAAAGTAACCTGATGTTATTTTAATCATAATAATAAATGATATATAATAAAGCTAGAATAAAGAGGTTCTTTTAAAACACATGTTCCACACAATTCTGAATTGACTTATTAAAAAAAGGCTCTGTAAACATTTTCAAGGTGTGAACCTATTTAATTGCTTCGGTTACCACTTTCATTCCTTCCTAGAAAGACGACTTTACAGTAAGCACACAGGTATGTCTTTATATGCATCCTAGTTAATCCTCTGAATTGACAAGTTTAAAATGCATGGAGTATGCTCTTTATAAAGAAAGTTGAACATACAATTAAACAGAACAGGCAGCCTCCCACAGCCTCTGGGTCACTCAGATTTGGAGTCAGATAACGTCCCTGTCCTTGTCAGTTCCACATCAGAAGCACCTATCAGAAGGACAATGCTGAGTAGTCTTTGAGGTAAAGCAGGAATCCTAGACAAGTCATACTGAAGATGAACACAGGGGCTTGTGTTATATTACCCCAACCAGACACAACAAATGGAGCCAGGATGTGGACTGAACATGGATTGCCTCTCTATGGAAAATATTGTACATGTGTACATCCATGTGTGTTGTCTGTGTGTGTATGTGTTTGTGAGGTAAACCATTTCAGAGAAAGAAGAGTTGCTGATGAGAGACAGCAAGAATTATTGAATAAGGTAAGAAGTCCCTCCTGCTGAAAAATGTGGGGTTGGATAAAAAGATTTCCAAGCCTCCAATTCTAAAATTCTTTGATTCTGTGGAGTAGAAGTGAATGTTCCATCAGCAAACTGAGATCCCCAAATTCCAAGGGTTTAGCCCACCTCTTCTGACTGGTTACCCTTTGATGGGAACCACTTGACAGAATATTAAACTCCCTGTTTCCTGTCTCCCCCAAAAGCCTTCTCCACAAGCACCCTGAAGACATGGCCTGTATTTAATTCATCTTTGTGATCCCAGCATAGTAGCTGAAGCATATAGGGGGAAGTCCAATATGTTGAAAGACAGAACAGAAATATTAGTAGGGAAAATTTAAGTTTTATTTTTAAATAATGAACACTTACATATTAGATGTTAATCAAAATCCTTGGTACCTAGATGTTACATGAATAGATTCCTCAACTAAAATACTTCTTTTCTAGTAACTACTATGCCAAGCTTCCCAATACATAGGACAAAGGGGATTTTTATTGTTTGATTTTATTGTTTGATTATCTATTATTCCTCCTTCCCTTGGAAGAACCAAGCAGCAACTCCTGCCCTATCTCTCAGATTCTCAGAGTAAAAAATCATTGAAAAATAGCATAAATAATCCTGGCCATCTCTTTAATCAGGAACAAGACAATGATGCCTGCTCTCATCACTTCTATTCAACATTGTACTGTCACTTCTAGCCAAGGCAATTAGGCAAGAAAAAAAAAGTATCATATTGGAAAGAGAGAAGTTAAACTATCTCCATTTTTAGATGATCTTGTATACAGAAAATCCTAATGAATTCAGTAAAAAACTATTAGAATCAATCAATGAGTTCAGCAAGGTTGCAGGATATGCAATCAAAACACAAGAATCAATTGTATTTCTATGTACTACAAACAGACAATCCAAGAATGAAATTGAGACAATTTCATTTACACTGCCTCTGAAATAATAAAATGCTCAGCAATAAATTTAATTTAAAAAGTGCAAGACTTGGACACTGAAAACTATCAAACATCACTGAAAGAAATTAAAGAAGACCTAAATAACTGGAAAAACATCCTGTGTTCATGACTTGAAGACAATATTGTTAAAATGCAATAATCCTCAAATTGATCTCCAGATTCAATGTAATCCTTATCAAAATCCCCGCTGGCTTTTTTTCAAAATTTAATGAACTAGTCCTAAAATTTGCATGGACATATAAGAGACCCAGAATAGCCAAAGCAATCTTGGAAAAAAAATAAAAGAACAAAGTTGGAAAACTTACACTCCAGAATTCAAAACTACTACAAAATAAAAACAATCAAGATTGTGTGGTAGTGGCATAAGGATAGATATATAGATCAATGGAATAGAATTCAGAGTACAGAAGTAATTGTGTATCTTTATGGTCAAGTGATTTTTGACAAGGGTGCTATGACAATCAATGGCAGAAAGAATACTCTTTTCAACAAATGGTGCCAGGACAACTGGACAGTTACATGCAAAAGAATAAACTTAGATCCCTAACTCACACCATATACAAAAATTAACTCAAAATAGATCAAATATCTAAATAGAAGAGCTAAACCTACACCCTTAGAAGTAAACCTTTGTGATTTTGGATTAGGCACTAGTTTCTTGGATATGACCCAAAAAGCACAACTTAAAAAAGAAAAAAATTAGATAAACAGGATGTTATCAAAATTAAAACTTTGATGTTTCAAAGGATATTAGCAAGGAAGTTAAAAGACAACCTACAGAATGAGAGAAAATATTTATAAATCATATATTGGATAAGGGTCTAGTATCCAGAATATTTAAAGAACTCTTATAACTCTAAAATAAGACAAATAACCCAATTAAAAATTGGCAAAGAATCTAAATAAACATTTCTCCAAAGAAGATATACAAATGGCCAATAAGCATATGAAAGATAATCAATATCTTTAGTTAGCAGAAAATGCAAATACAAACCACAAAGAGCTACTACTTCATACCCACTAAGATGACTATAAGCAAAAAGATGGACAATAAAAAGTGTCAGTGAGGATGTAGAGAAATTGGAACTCTCACACATTGCTGGTGGGAATGTAAAATTGCACAGCTGCTTTGGATATAGTTTGGAAGTTCCTCAAAAACTTAAACATAGACTTACCATATGATCCAGCAATTCCACTCCTAGGTATATACCCAAAAGAAATGAAAACATATGTCCACACAAAAATTTATACACGTATGTTCATAGAAGCATTATTCGTAATAGTCAAAAAGTGAAAATATCCCAAATTTCCATCAAGATGAATAGATACACAGAATATGGTATATCCATATAATAAGGATACTTTTCAGCCATAAAAAGGAATGAAATACTGGTTTCTGAACCTTAAATCTTGAAAACATTATGCTAAAGAAGCTAGACACAAAAGGCTGCCTACTGAATGATTCTATTTATATGAAATGTCCAGAATAGGCAAATCTATACAATAGGGAGCAGATTAGAGATCATCAGGGAATGAGGGAAGGAGGGAATGGGCAGTGATTGTCAATGGTATGAGATGTCTTTGTAGAGTCATGAAAACATTCTGGAATTAGATAGTGATGATGGTTGCACAATTCTGTGAACATACTAAAAACCACTGAATTGTACACTTTAAAAGGGTGAATTTTATGGCACATGTATTTATCTCAATTTAAAATTAACAGTAATAATGGTGAGATACTTTCATATATTTTCATGCTGGTAAGAATGTTCACTAGTAGAACTTCTTGAAAGAGAGGTCTGGAAAATGGTATCAAATTTTACCTGATAAATCAAATTATAAGAATTTACCCTCTATAAATAATGTCACAACTTTAGCTCTAAAGATTATCTTCAATGTTGTTTATAATACCAAATTATTGGGAATATTCTGAAGGCACAACAGAGATTTTGTTAAACCATTTATGGTACATCCATTCAGTTTAATACGTCACCTATTAAAATTATGTTTACAATATACTGTTAACCAGAAAAAGGAGGATACAAAATACAATAGGCAGTATGATCCTATTTTTTTTTAATTATATATGTATGTATTCATGCCTCCATGTTATAGAAATAACAGAACTAGGCAGCCCAACACTATAGCCACTAGCCAAGGTGGATATTTAAATTTAAATTAATGAGAATTAACCAAAATTAAGAATTCAGTTCCTCAGTTACACTAGCCACATCAAGTGCTCAGTAAACACAGGAAGACAAGTGGCTACTGTACTGGACAGCATAGAACATTCCCATCATTGTGAAAGTTCTACTGAAATGAGCTGATATAGAAGAACACACACTAAGAGGGCTTATCAGTGTTTTTAATTTTCTTCTCTTTATGTTTATTTTCCACTTTTTCTGTAATAAATATAAAAGAATATTGTTATTTTTATTTTTTAAAGATTCAAAGTAAACTGAAACGGGAGAAGGGATCTGGAAAAACACTCACTGGGTGCAGGCATTGCCGAGCACAAATGCAGGGAGTCCCTCTGATCTGGGCAGCAAAGGGGCTGGTCCTCCCCTGCTGAGACAACACCTCTGCACCCACAGGGTGGAGGCAGCTTCGAAGATTGTTGTGTGATGGATGGATTACCAGAGTGATAGAACACTTATTTCTGCTCATTTTGTCCAGATATAGAGTTGCTTTCCGGAGAAGAGGATGTACAACCTCCTCACGTGGCCACAGCCTGAAGTCCTTCCTGCTGATAGTCTGAACAATAATCACTTTGGAACTGCAAGAGGCTTGGGGAAGAGGCACTCTCAAACTTTAGGCGATTAGCTCATACTTTCTGGAGGACCACTTGGAAATATATATCTAAAGCCTTAAAAATATTACAGCCCTTTAAGCAACTGTGTCACTTCTTGAAACTCTATTCTAAGGAAATAATCGAGGATGTGCTTGGAGATTTAGTTACAAGAATGTACATGACAGAGTTGTTTACCGGGGCAGAAGGCTGAATTCAAGCTAAAAGTATAAGATATGGCCTCATGGTGGAATATTATACTAGCCATTAAAAAATAATGCTGTGCAGGAATATTTAATGACATGGAAAATGTTTATAAAGGTTAAGGTTTTTTTAAGTTTTAATACAGTGTGACAAGTACCAAGAAAAAATATATACACACATATGCTTAGAAGAAGTGAAAATGATTAAAACATAAACAGTGTCACCTACTATGCAGCAGGAAAATATCTGATGCAGGAGGTAATCTATTATTTTCCACCTCTTCTATAATGAACATGTATCACTATGGTAATAAGAAAAAAATAAAAGTTACTGTTTTTAAAAAAAAATGAAATCATATTGATTTAAGACAGGAAATCTCTCTGTCCTTAGAACTAGAAACAAAATTTCATGATAGTTGAGGATTTTTACAGTTGGCTCCAGGCTTCCTGGCTGCAAAGGCACAAAGAAATATAAAGACTTACACAGGTTTCCACTGTTTGATTTATCAGTTCTTCCCAGAAGATAAACTACCATCCTGGCACTAGATTCTAAGAGAAATGTATGATGTACTTTTCTCGATAACGCTAATACCTACCCTGTAGAGCAAGACATCGGGGGATTACTCACAGCCCTTAACTTTGTTCTAACTACTCTTTTAGCTGCTTAAGAGCTGTGGTCCCCATATCTCACTGAGGGACAAATACCACACACACAGTGCCTGGTATTTCTTTCATAATGTACTTCCATCCCTATTTTCCTACCATAGCAAAACAGCCTCCAGATGAATGGGATGGTTTCAGTAAGACACCAATGATACAATATCTGATTTTTATGCAATATTTTGATGGTGTCACTGTTTCACAAGAATACTCAGAAGATTGTCTCACAGATGCAGTGGATCTTGAGGAGTGGTAGATGTGACATACTTTGAGAAGGTATGTTTCATAATAATAATCTTTTAAGAAACCTCTAAGAAGAGAAAGTAGAAAAAATTAAGTCAATGGCTATGAATGGTTGCTCTAAAAGTTGTTGGAAACCACAAAGAGGCAGAGGTAAACTAACAGCCCTGAGGTGGCCCCTGGCAAGCTGAAACCTCACCATGACAAGAAGTCACTTCCAAACTAAATCTGTCAGAGTCCCTGAAGACTCAGACATTGGGGACGGGGGAGAGGAAAACTGAGCCTATTACCTTCGGTTAATGTCTATCCTTCCTACAGAAACAATTTAAATTAGTATTCCCTCTGTATCTTACCTACAGTTTCTCTCAGATCCAAGCCACTCCTAGAGAGAGCAAAGACTTTGTAGAAATTGGGAGACCATTAAAATAGCATTCTTCTTCCAAATCCTCTCCACCCCTAAATACCTTCCATTCCATATGTCTGATGCTTATCTTCAAGGCCAAAATCAAGTCTTTCCTAACAAGCTCTGTGACATTTGTTTCATCTGTGACCTCTAAGAACACATTCGCACTACACAACTCACTGACACTCATCCTGCATGCATGTGTCCCCAACCAGGCTGTAGGCTGTGAAATATTGGGCATCTCACCCAGCACCGGCCACAGTGTCTTGTGCATGCGTATCAAGGTGACAAGTTCATCTAAATTCCCGGTGTGTCCACTGCCTCCTTGGTAAGTTATAGGTAAGGTTGGTAGCACAACTGTTAGCAAAGCAACGGTGATAAAAGTCCAAAGTTTCTTGACTGGGAACACGTTTTCTAAGGTTAGTTTAACAAATTAAATTTTTTGTGCTGATCACAATGGAGAAAAAGAAGGAAATATTCTTCTTGACATCTAAGGAGTTCACAGTCTCTTGGAAACTGAAGATGCATATGTAGCTAATTAGAATAACATGTTATTAATATGAAAAATGTGAGAGGACACATAAAAACTGCAAAGAAAAGCCACCAACAATGTTCTTCAAGAGATGGCTTCAGTTTACATCCCACTGAATTTGGGCCACAGGACTAGAAATGATGTCTAGAAAAAGACAAGAGATCTTCCTCTACTCTGAACTGATCTGCCACTTGCAGAGTCCTGGCCTCTGAACTAGGCCGTTCATTTGCAGAAGACTCCACACACTGAAGCCCACCTAGTTCATGACTCTGGCCAGGGCAGTGAGGAAGCTGAACCATAGCCAAAGGAACCAGCATTACACCAGGCACAAGAAAACTCTGAGGAACCAGGAGAGCTGTCGTGACAGCTTTGAAAGCTTGTCAAGGGGAAGATGGGCTGAATAAGCATTTTTCATACTGCAAAAAGCCACCCATAGGTAGTCATGAAACCAATCTAGAGGTAGGAGACTTACAGTAAGTGCTGTTTCATAAAATGCTTGTCATGCAAATGAGTGTGTGTGTTTGTATGTGCACAGGCATGTGCACTGGGTCATGCAAATGGATTTTTTTCAAAACAGTTTGCAAGGCTGTGAATTAGACAAATTATTTGGTAGCTTATAAAAGGACAAACTCCAATTCAACAGAAGGAAAATACCTCAAACAAGTGAAACTGTCTCACAATGGGGTGTATTATTGTGAATGGCAGACAGCTTCCAGCCCCCGAAAGACCCCAAGCAGCACCAAAGCCGTAGATTGTCAAGGAGGATATTCACGTTAGTGGAAAGTTAAATACGAAGAACTCCAAGTTTCCTCCCCATTCTGTGAGACTGTCGGTCTAGATCACAGGCACTTAACTGCCACTGAAGGCACAAATAGGAGGGAAACAACTCCACAAAGTCACAGGGGTGAATGTATACAGCCTGAAATTTCATTTGGTCGTTTATACTGGAACAGCACCTCTGTGAAAGGAAAAGTTATAAGTGATACTTAGACCGAGGGTTCTCAACCTAGGGATACATCAGAATCATCTGGGGAGCTTGTAAAAGATACCCATGCCGGATCCCAACATATATCAATTAAAACACTGGGTCCCAACACTTGTATTTTATTTCTGTTTCCCAGGTAAGAATTGCAAACCCCTGATTTATATGTGTAAAATGTAAAAATGACATTTTATAAAGCATAGAGGGAAGGAAAATAGCTGCAGGATTTTACATGAAGATAATAAAAAGAAAGAGCTGGAAAACATCAAATCATGGCTTTTGAATTCTGCTCAGCGTGTAGAGAGGTGAAAAGAGCATCACTCCCATGCTTACAAATAAAACGTCAGATCAACTACAAGTTCATATCTTTCTTGAATCCATTAGACAGCTGGGGTCTCAGTGGAACAAACTAGCCCAGAATCTGAGGAGAACCAGGCATCTGTAGGAAGAGACAAGACATGAGCACTTGTTTACCTGAGGTAGATGCACCTGGACAATGGCTAACAAGCATCAAGTAACAAGTAGCAATGGAACACTGATGGAAGAGTTGAAAGAGCATGGAGACTGACCACTCTGAGCCACAGTGCAGAAGGAATACCCAAGGGTGACACTGAAACAATGAGAAAAGCCCTTCAGCAAACCAGCCCCAACTCTAAACTCAAGGTGTCACTAGAGGAATCTGAAGTCTGTGGTGCCCTGAGGATAGGCTCACCAACAACACACCTCAAATCCAGTCAACTCCTGACCAGAATGATCAACTCCCCACACTAAAGGGCTAGCAGAAATAGAAAGGCATTCCATTTCCAGGAATAAAATCTATTTATCTTAGCCTCTAATGTCCTACACAAGATGTCCATGTCTTGACAAAACATTACAGAGCGTACAAAAAGCAAGAAAAAACAACACTGCCAAAAGACACAGCCATTAACAGAACCAGACTCAGATATGACACATATGGGGACGCTATCAGACACAGAATTTAAAATAACTGTAATTAATGGTAAAAGACCCTAACAGAAAGGGTGGGCAACATGAAAGATCAAACGCATATTTTTAAACAGACAGAAACTATAAGAAAGAATCAAATGGAAATGCTGGAAAGGCTAAACACAATAACAGAAATGAAGAATGCTCTCAACAGGCATTCTTCAGTAGATGTGACACATCCAAGGAAAGAATCAATGAACTAAAAATAGGTCAACAGAAATCCCCAACTAAAATAAGGAGAAACAAAAAGAAGAATGAAGCAAAACCAAAGTGTACAATAGCCGTGGAACAATACCAAAAGTCCTAACCTAGGTGTAGTTGAAATTTCAGGAGAAAAGAAAGAGAATAGGGCAAAAGAAATATTTGAAGAAATAACTGCTGAGAATTTTCTAAAATTAATGACAGACACGTAACCACAGAACCAAAAACTCAAAAACGCTACAGAGAATAAAAATTAAGCATGTGCAGGTATGTGCACATGTGCGCATGCATGTGCGTGCACACACACACACACACACACAGAGGCATATCAGAGGCTGCAAATCAAAGACAAAAAGAAAATCCTGGGGGGCTGTGGCCTGGCTGCAGGAAGCGGAGGCCGCCTAGGCATCAGTGCTGTGCACTCAGCTGCAAGGAGCTTGGCACCAGGGCTCTGCGGGGCTCGCGGTGCAGGTGAGCAAAACATGACAGAAACAGATGACTTCCCTATGAGAAGGGTAAAAACACAACCGAAATGCAAAAAAAGATTTGTGCAGTGTATGGAGAAGGTGCTGTGACTGATCAAACGTGTCAAAAGTGGTTTGCAAAACTTCATGCTGGAGACTGCCCACTGAACGATGCTCCATGGTCAGGTAGACCAGCTGAAGTTGACAGCGATCAAATCAAGACATTAATTGAAGACAATCAACATTATACCACACAGGAGATAGGTGACATACTCAAAATATCCAAATCAAGCGCTGAATATCATCTACACCAACTTGGTTATGTTAATCACTTTGACGTTTGGGTTCCACATAAGTGAAAAAAAACCTTCTTGACCATATTTCCACATGTGATTCTTTACGTAATGAAAACATTCCATTTTTAAAACAAATTGTGACGGGGGATGAAAAGTGGATACTGTACAATAATATGGAACAGAAGAGATTGTGGGGCAAGCAAAAGGAACCACCACTAACCACACCAAAGGCCGGTCTTCATCCAAAGAAGGTGATGTTGTATATATGGTGGGATTGGAAGGGAGTCCTCTATTATGAGCTCCTTCTGGAAAATGAAACAATTCATTCCAACAAGTACTGCTCCCAATTAGACCAACTGAAAGCAGCACTCGACAAAAAGTGTCCGGAATTAGTCAACAGAAAACACATAATCTTGCATCAGGATAATGCAAGACTGCATGTTTCTTTGATGACCAGGCAAAAACTGTTACAGCTTGGCTGGGAAGTTCTGATTCGCCTGCCATATTTACCAGACATTGCACCTTCGGATTTCCATTTATTTTGGTCTTTACAAAATTCTCTTAATGGAAAAAATTTCAATTTCCCGGAAGACTGTAAAAGGCCCCTGGAACAGTTCTTTGCTCAAAAAGATAAAAAGTTTTGGGAAGATGGAATTGAAGTAGCCTGAAAAATGGCAGAAGGTAATGGAACAAAACAGTGAATACGTTGTTCAATAAAGTTCTTGGTGAAAATGGCAAATGTGTCTTTTTACTTAAATACCAAAGGAACTTTTTGGCCACCCCAATATTTCAGGACTTTCCTTGCCAGTATGGCTGGGAGGCTTTCCTGGGGCACACCAGTGGTCTGTCTGCCTGGCAGAGGAGGAGGATGCAGCAGACCTCTATCTACTCTATATGTTGACCTTGGGCTTGGAGGAGCTTATTATTTAATATGGCTTAAGTGATTGTTTTTTAAACTTTTCATAAACAGAGAAGTGTTTGATACGGCAGAAACGTACAAAAGGGACCGTAAGAGGAGAGGAATTGCTTTAATCTTCAATCATGAGAGGATCTTCCTGCACTTAACCCTGCCAGACAGGCGGGGCACCAGGGCCGACAGAGACAATCTTAAGCACAGGTTTTCAGATCTAGGATTTGAAGTGAAATGCTTTGATGATCTTAAAGCAGAAGAACTACTGCTCAAAATTCATGAGGCGTCAACCGCTAGCCACGCAGACACCATTTGCTTTTTGTGTGTTTTCCTGAGTCATGGTGAAGGCAACCACATCTATGCATATGATGCCAAAATTGAAATTCAGACATTGACTGGCTTGTTCAAAGGAGACAAGTGTCAGAGCCTGGTTGGAAGACCCAAGATATTTAACATTCAGGCATGTCAGGGAAACCAGCAGGATGTGCCAGTCATCCCTTTGGATGTAGTGGATCATCAGACAGACAAGCTGGATGTCAACCTAACCCAGGTGGATGCAGCCTCAGTTTATACACTTCCTGCTGGAGCAGACTTCCTCATGTGTTACTCTGTGGCAGAAGGTTATTATTTTCATCGGGAAACTGTGACTGGCTCATGATACATTCAAGATTTGTGCGAGATGCTGAGAAAATTCAGCTCCTCCTTAGAGTTCACAGAACTCCTCATG
Organism: Physeter macrocephalus; assembly: GCF_002837175.3. Lineage (NCBI taxonomy): Eukaryota > Metazoa > Chordata > Mammalia > Artiodactyla > Physeteridae > Physeter > Physeter macrocephalus. The sequence continues at coordinate 56,417,329 of NC_041215.1, forward strand.
CTGGTGAACAGGCAAGTTTCTCAGTGCCTAGTGAATATCTGCAGAGACCCAAGTGCAATTGGAAAGAAGCAGGTGCCCTGCTTTGCCTCAATGCTAACTAAAAAGCTGCATTTCTTTCCAAAATCTAAATGATAGGTGCTATTTTGTTTTATGTATCTGTATTTTTATATAAAGAAGTATCACTAAATACTTAAATTGAAGCAATTTAAATGGTACAGCAATTTTAAATGTTTAAATGAGAGAACTTAAAAAAAATAGTTCATATTGGACATGGTGAAGGGGTTTTATATATGTAGAAATGAAATCCTCAGGAAATTCCTATAAATAAAAATCCACAAGCATTTGTAATACTTGACTTTTGTAGTAAATTGCAAGGTTACTCAAAATATCTGACTGATTTAACTTGTATTTTGTGACATTTTATAAAACTTTATAATGTTTTTAAAAGTTTCTGAAAGCTAAAAAAAAAAAAGAAAGAAAGAAAGAAAGTCTCAAACCCAGTGGGAAAAAATGAAACATTAAATAGAAAGGAACGAAGATAAAAATTTCAGAAGACACCTTGTCAGAAGGCATGCAAGTAAGACAATGAAGCAACATCTTCGAAGTACTGAAAGAAATAAACTGTCAACACAGAACTCTATACTTAGTGAAAATATCCTTCAGAAATGAAGGAGAAATAACTGCAATAGGCAAACAAAACCTGAAAGAATTCATTACCAAAAGACCTACACTACAAGAAGTACTAAATGAGGTTTTATAGTCAAAAGGAATATGATACCAGACAGAAATTTGGATCTACACAAAGAAATGAAAAGTGTTAGAAATGGAACAAATGAATGTCAAATATAATTCTTCTTTTTCTGATATTTAATTGCTATAAAAGGTAATTGAATGTTTAAAGAAAATCAGCAAACTATGGCCTGCAAACAAAATGCAGCCCTCAGTCTGTTTTTGTATGACCTGTGAGCTAAGGATGGTTTTTATATTTTTAAAGTGTTGTTTCAGAAAAAAAAGAATATGCAGCAGAGACCATATGTGGCCTCAGAGCAAAATATTTACATTCTGGGCCTTTACAAAAAAAAAGGTTTGCTGACCCTCGGTCTAAAACAAAAACAATAACAATATTTTGCTTACAGCACATGTAGAAAACAAAATGATAATAACAATAACACAAAGGATGGAAGAGAAGGGTTGGAAATATACTGCTTAAAGTTCCTTAGACTACACATGCAACAGTGTAATATTACTTGAAAGTAGACTCTGATTAATTAAATATATATAGATATAAATAAACACTCTAGGGGAATCACTAAAAATGTTAAAGAAGCATAAATAAGAAGTGGAGATAAAAGGGAATCAAGAAATGCTCAGGTAATAGGGAAAAATGGAACAGAGAGAAAATAACTAGCAAGATGGTAGGTTTTTAATTAAGCCACATTAACACCACAGTAAATGTGAATGGTCTAATACACCAGTTAAAAGACAGATATTGTTAGATTGATTTAAAAAGTAAGACCCAACTATCTGAGGTCTACAAGGAATGTGCCTTAAATATACAGACACAGACAGGTTAAAATGAAAAGAATAGGAAAAGATATGGCTGCAAACACTAAGCAAAAGAAAGCTGGAGTAGCTATATTATTAACACCCAAAGGAGACCCCAGAACAAGGAATATTAACCAGGATAAAGAGGAATATTATATAATGAGAACAGGATCAATTTTCCAAGAGGACATAACAATGGACATAACAATCCTAAATGTGTATGCACTGTGGAATTAAAGAAACCTCCACTAAAATTGGAGTTGGGATGGCCTGTAGGGGGAGCTCTCAGGGCCCACCATGCACCATCTATTACTCCAAAAAGGAAGGTATTGCTGCTGCTTCTCTCTGCTGGAAGGCAGCCCCGCCAATCAGACAGTGTAGCAGCCCAACCAATGAGAAGCCTCCATACACTGGACTCCCAGTTTCCTGCAACAGGTCTCTTTGGTTATTACAGCTCCTTCCAAGTTTCGCTTTTCCCTACAAAAGCAAGTTCCCCTTACTTGTTTTTGGATTTGCCTATGGTATACCATAGTTCACATATCCTGAATTGCAATTCCTTTGGCTATTCCAGAATAAACTTGCTTTCACTGGTAAAATAACTAGCTATTAAAGTTGCACTTAAGAACAAATGGTCAAAATACATGAATCAAAAAGTGACAGAACTGAAACAAGAAATTTTAAAATCGACAATTGTAGTTGGAGATTCTATTGTAACATGCTCTCTGTTACTGATAAAACAAGTAGATAGATAATCAATAAGGACACAGGAGACCTGAACAAACCTATCAGGCAACTTCACCTAAATTTCCAGAACATTCTACCCAACAATAGCAGAATACACATTCTTTTCAAGTGCACACTGAACATTCATCAAGATAAACCATATTCTGGGCCATAAAACAAATGTGAACAAATTTAAAAGAATAAAAATCATGGAAATTATATTATGGGATGGTGCTTCCCTGGTGGCACAGTGGTTAAGAATCTGCCTGCCAATGCAAGGGACATGGGTTCGAGCCCTGGCCCGGGAAGATCCCACATGCCACGGAGCAACTAAGCCAGTGCACCACAACTACTAAGCCTGACCTCTAGAGCCCGCAAGCCACAACTACTGAGCCCACGTGCCACAACTATTGAAGCCTGTGCACCTAGAGCCGGTGGTCCACAACAAGAGAAGTCACGACAATGAGAAGCTTGTGCACCGCAACGAAGAGTAGCCCCGCTCATTGCAACTAAAGAAAGCCCATGTACAGCCACGAAGACCCAACACAGCCAAAAATAAATAAATTAATTTAAAAAATTATATTATGGGACAATAAGAGAATTAAACTAGAAATTGATAACAAGAAAACTTCTGGAAAATTCCCAAGTATTTGAAAAGTAAATGACGTATTTTAAAATAACACATGGGTCAAGAGAAAGTCTCAAGGGAAATTTTAAATATTTTAACTCTAAATAAATAAAAATGAATATGCACATATCAAAATTGTTGAATGCAGGCTAAAGCCGTGGTTAAAGGGAAATGTAGAGCACTAAATGCTTATGTTAAAACAGAAGAAAAATCTCAGATCAGTAATATAAGCTTACCCCTTAAGAAAATAGGAGCATATTAAACCCAAAGCAAGGTGAAGGAAATAAAAAGGGCATAAATCAATAAAATTGAAAACAGAAAAACAGAAAAAATTAATGAAATCAAAATCTGGATCTTTGGAAGATTAATAAAGTTGCTGAACTTCTAGACAGACTAAGAAAATGATTGAAGACACAAATTACCAATATCAGGAATGAAAGGGGGAACATCACTACAGACCCCCAAAACATTAAATGAATAATAGGAGAATACCACAAACAATTCTATATCCATAAATTTAACAACTTAGGTGAAGAAAACCAACTCCTTGAAAGATATAAACAATTAAAACTTATCAAGAAAAACTGGATAACCTGAATTTTCCTGTATCAATTAAAGAAGTTAAATTTGTAGTTTAAAAACCTTCCATCAAAGAAAACTCTAGGCCTAGATGGTTTCACTAATGAATTCTACCAAATACTGAAGGAGGAAAAAATAGCAATCTTACACAGTCTCTTCCAAAAATACATTACAACCAAGTAGGGTTTATCCCAGGAATACAAAGCTGGTTCAACATTTGAAAATCAATCAATGTCATTCACCATAGTAAATATGAATAAATCACGATCCTGTCAATAGACAGAGAAAAAGCATACAACAAAATTCAAAATCCATTCATAATAAAAACTCTCAGTAAACTAGGAATACAAGTGAAATTCCTTAACCTCATGAGGCACCTATAACAATTCTCAGCTAACATACTTCATAGTGAAATATTATTTCTCCCCTATTATAAGAAACAAGGCAAGGATATTCTCTCTCACCACTCCTTTTAAACATTGTACTACAATACTTAGCCAGTAGAATAAGGCAAGAAAAAGAAATAAAAGGCATCCAGATTAGAAGGGAAAAAATAAAACTGTCATTATTCACAGATAACATGACTGTCTGTGTAGAAAATCCCTAAAAATCTATAAACCTCCTAGAATAAGTGACTTCAGAGAGGTAACAGAATACAATATCAAAATACAAAAATCAATTGTATTTCTTTATATTAGCAACAAGAGCAACCCCCAAATGAAATACTAAAGTATAAATGTAACAAAACATGTGGAAGATCTATATCCTGAAAACTACCAAATGCTGATAAAAAAATAAAAACAAATAATAAACAAAGTGATAAACAATATTGTGTTAATGGACTGGAATACTAAATATTATAAAGATATCAATTCTTCCTAAATGAATCTATAGATTCAGTGCAAGCCCAATCAAAATCCCAGCAGGACTTTTTGTAGATATTGACAAGCTGACTCTACAACCTATATGAAAAGGCCAAGGAACTAGGAGAGCCATAACAATTTTGAAAAGAAATAAACTTGGAGGATTTATACTACCTCTATTCAAAATTTATTATAAAGTCACAGCATCAAGACAGTGTAGTGTTGGCAAAAAGTTGGCTTATAGATCAATGGAATAAAATTGAGAATCCAGAAATAAATCCTTACGATTATGGCCAACTGATTAACTACAAAAATGTCCATACAATTCTAGGGAAAGCATAGTCTTTTCAACAAATGGTGGTGGAACAACTGGAATTCCACATGCCAAAAAAAAAAAAAATTCTTGACTCATAGTTTACACCTTATATAAAAATTAACCCAAAATGGATCATAAACCTAAGTGTAAAACACAGAACTATGAAACTTCTAGAAGAAAATGTAGAAAAGTTTCAACACTTGTAGTTCAGCAAAGAATCTTAGATACAACAACAAAAGTCTAATCCATAGAAAGATTGATACACTGGTTAACTAAAGCTAAAAAACTTTTGCCCTGAGAAAGACACTGCTATGGGAATAAAAAGATAAGGCACAGACTGAGAGAATTTATTTGAAAATCACATTTCTGACACAGGACATATATCCAGATTATGTAAAGAACTCTCAAAACTCAACAATAAGAAAACAAACAAGCCAATAAAAATAGGTAATCAAAATTACTTCTGCATAACACTTGTATGCTGTAAATTTTAATTTGAATTTGTATATTTTCCCAGCCAGTTATAAGTCCAAACTTAAATTCTCACCAATTTTTATTTATACCATATTATTTGACCCTGGAATTAGGCTTTTGATCTCTGTTATCATTTAATGCACTTCATACTGACCTAAAAAATACTATTAAATTTCTTTGAACTAAGGAGATAATTTTCATATACATCTTTAGTATAGAGACTATTTTTTCCTATCAAATAAAATTGACTCTTTACACACAGACCCAAAAAAGTTGTAACTTTCTGAGGCATCAAAAATTTATTTTGTCACCTTTTAAATAATGAACCCTGAGCATGAATCACCACATTTTTTATCACCATACTTCCTTCTTCCCCTGCTACCAAATCTAAACAATTCTGGAACACAATGATGAAAGAAATGAACTTTATTTTCCCTTTGCTTGTATTTCTTCATTTATTTCTCATCACTTGGTACTATGTTTTATAAGTCATTGTAAATCATGTTTGGGAACTATGCGAAGTATAACAAAGAGATTCTGCATGAAAGAAATCCTTTAAGATCAAGTTATTCAATATGTAATCCCATTCCTCCAAATGAACGTCTTTTTTTTGCCCAATACCATACCCACTCTGGCCATATTTCTCTGCTGGAAACCAGAGAGAGACTAAACTTTGACGATTTGTAGTACTATGTCCAGCTTGTTTCCAACTACTGCAGTCTTCACTTAACCTTCCTTATTTTTCATTATAGTACTTCTCAACACCTGACATAGGAGACAAAACAAATATGTCTCCTTCCAGGAAAGTGTAAGCTCCATGAGAACAGACTTTGTTTTTCTTATATACTCTTTTTATCCCCAGAGCAGGGTCTGCACCCATTAGGTGTTCAATAAATATTTGTGAATGAATGACTGCCCCAGGCATTTCTCTACCTCATTCCCTCACACTCTGCCAGTGATCCTGGGCAGGACTGCTGGTGGAAACAACAAAATATGCTGCCCTACACTCCCTCCTTTCTTCCAGGATCAGTGACTAGATCTTTCTGCCAATTTCTGTGCTAAGTAGATACTGAGGACAGAGGATCATAAGAAGTAGCATCCTGCTTGCCAATCTAACTGCAAATGCCCACCAAAGTCCACCACGTCAAATGGAAACAAACAGCAGCTCTCACTTCATACTTCAAATGAAAACAGGCTAAATGCTTTAAAAACAGCAGACAGTCGAAAACCACATTCACAAAAAGACAGACAAAATGAAAAGGCAGAGGAATATGTACCAGATGAAGTAACAAGATAAAACCCCAGAAAAACAACTAAATGAAGTGGAGATAGGCAACCTTCCAGAAATAGAATTCATAATGATAGTGAAGATGATCCAGGGCCTTGGAAAAAGAATGGAGGCAAAGATTGAGAAGATGCAAGAAATGTTTAACAAAGACCTAAAAGAATTAAAGAACAAACAAACAGAGATGAACAATACAATAAATGAAATGAAAAAACACTAGAAGGAATCAATAGCAGAATAACTGAGGCAGAAGAACAGATAAGTGACCTGGAAGACAGAATGGTGGAATTCACTGCTGCAGAATAGAATAAAGAAAAAAGAATAAAAAGAAATGAAGACAGCCTAAGAGACCTCTGTGATAACATTAAACACAACAACATTCGCATTATAGAGGTCCCAGAAGAAGAAGAGAGAGAGAAAGGACCCGGGAAAATATTTGAAGAGATTATAGTCGAAAACTTCCCTAACATAGGAAAGGAAATAGCCACCCAAGTCCAGGAACCATAGAGAGTCCCAGGCAGGATAAATCCAAGGAGAAACATGCAGAGACACATAGTAATCAAATTGACAAAAATCAAATCAAAAGCTTTACAGACAAGCAGAAGCTAAGAGAATTCAGCACCACCAAACCAGCTCTACAACAAATGCTAAAGGAACTTCTTTAAATGGGAAACACAAGAGAAGTAAAGGACCTACAAAAACAAACCCAAAACAATTAAGAAAATGGTAATAGGAACATACGTATCGATAATTACCTTAAATGTGAATGGATTAAATGCTCCAACCAAAAAAAAAACAGGCCTGCTGAATGGATAAAAAACAAGACCCATATATATACTGTCCACAAGAGACCCACTTCAGATCTAGGGACACATTCAGACTGAAAGTGAGGGGATGGAAAAAGATATTCCTTGCAAATGGAAATCAAAAGAAACCTGGAGTAGCAATGCTCATAAGAGAAAAATAGACCTTTAAATAAAGAATATTACAAGGGACAAGGAAGGACACTACATAAAGATAAAGGGATCAATGTAAAAAGAAGATATAAAAATTATAAATATATATGCACCCAACATAGGAGCACCTCAATACATGAGGCAAGCGTTAACAGCTCTAAAAGAGGAAATCAACAGTAACACAATAATAGTGGGGGACTTTAACATCTCACTTACACCAATGGACAAATCATCCAGACAGAAAATTAGTAAGGAAACACAAGCTTTAAATGACACAATAGGCCAGATACATTTAATTGATATTTATAGGACATTCCATCCGAAAACAGCAGATTACACTTCCTCCTCAAATGCACATGGAACATCCTGCAGGATAGAACATATCTTGGGTCGCAAATCAAGCCTCAGTAAACTTAAGAAAATTGAAATCATATCAAGCATCTTTTCTGACCACAATCCTATGAAATCAGAAATAAATTACAGGGGGAAACACATAAAAACACAAACAAATGGAGGCTAAACAATACGTTACTAAATAACCAAGAGATCACTGAAGAAATCAGAGAGGAAATTAAAAATTACCTAGAGACAAATGACAACAAAACACGATGATCCAAAACCTACGGGAGGCAACAAAAGCAGTTCTAAGAAGGAAGTTTATAGCAATATAATCCTACCTCAAGAAACAAGAAAACTCTCAAATAAACCACCTAACTTTACATCTAAAGGAACTAGAGAAAGAAGAACAAACAAAATCCAAAGTTAGTAGAAGGAAAGAAATCATAAAGATCAGACCAGAAATAAATTAAATAGAAACAAAACTATAACAAAGATCAATAAAACGAAACAGCTGCTTCTTTGAGAAGATAAACAAAATTGATAAACCTTTAGCCAGTCTTATAGAGAAAAAGAGGGAGAGGATTCAAATCAATAAAATTAGAAATGAAAAAGGAGAAGTTACAGTAGACACGGCAGAAATACAAAGCATTGTAAGAGACTACTACAAGCAACTCTATGCCAATAAAATGGACAACCTGGAAGAAATGGACAAATTCTTAGAAAGGCATAACCTTCCAAGACTGAACGAGGAAGAAATGGAAAATATGAACAGACCAATCACAAGTAATGAAATTGAAACTGTGATTAAAAACCTTCCAACAGGGCTTCCCTGGTGGCGCAGTGGTTGAGCGTCTGCCTGACGATGCAGGGGACACGGGTTCGTGCCCCGGTCTGGGAAGATCCCACATGCCGCGGAGCGGCTGGGCCCATGAGCCACGGCCGCTGAGCCCGCGTACCACAAAAAAAAAAAAAAAAAAAAATCTTCCAACAAACAAAAGTCCAGGACCAGATGGCTTCACAGGTGAATTCTATGAAACATTTAGGGAAGAGCTAAAACCTATCCTCCTCAAACTCTTCCAAAATTTGCAGAGGAAGGAACACTCCCAAACTCATTCTATGAGGCCACAATCACCCTGATACCAAAACAAGACAAAGATACTTGAAAGAGAAATTAAGGAAACACTCCCATTTACCACTGCAACAAAAATAATAAAATACCTAGGAATAAACCAACCTAGGGAGACAAAAGACCTGTATGCAGAAAACTATAAGACACTGATGAAAGAAATTAAAGATGATACTTACAGATGGAGAGATATACCGTGTTCTTGGATTGGAAGAATCAATATTGTGAAAATGAGTACTACCCAAAGCAATCTACAGATGCAATGCAATCCTTATCAAATTACCAATGGCATTTTTTACAGAACTAGAACAAAAAAATCTTAAAATCTGTATGGAGACACAGAAGACCGTGAATAGCCAAAGCAATCTTGAGGGGAAAATACAGAGCTGGAGGAATCAGATTTCCTGACTTCAGACTATACTACAATCTACAGTAATCAAGACAATATGGTACTGGCACAAAAACAGAAATACAGATCAATGGAACAGGATAGAAAGCCCAGAGATGCACCCATGGTCAACTAATCTATGACAAAGAAGTCAAGGATATACAATGGAGAAAAGACAGTCTCTTCAGTAAGTGGTGCTGGGAAAACTGGACAGGTACATGTAAAAGAATGAAAGTAGAACAATCCCTAACACCATACACAAAAATAAACTCAAAATGGGTTAAAGACCTAAATGTAAGACCGGACACCATAACACTCTTAGAGGAAAACACAGGAAGAACACTCTTTGACATAAATCACAGCAAGATCTTTTTTCACCCACCACCCAGAGTAATGGAAATAAAAACAAAAATAAACAAATGGGACCTAATGAAACTTAAAAGCTTTTGCACAAGAAAGGAAACTATAAACAAGATGAAACGACAATCCTCAGAATGGGAGAAAATATTTGCAAACAAATCAACAAAGGATTAATATCCAAAATATATAAACAGCTCATGCAGCTCAATATTAAACAAACAACCCAATCAAAAAATGGGCAGATCTAACTAGACATTTCTCCAAAGAGGACATACAGATGGCCAAGAAGCACATGAAAAGCTGCTCAACATCACTAATTATCAGAGAAATGCAAATCAAAACTACAATGAGGTATCACCTCACACCAGTTAGAATGGGCATCATCAGAAAATCTACAAACGTCAAACGCTGGAGAGGGTGTGGAGAAAAGGGAATCCTCTTGCACTGTTGGTGGGAATGTAAATTGATACAGCCACTATGGAGAACAGTATGGAGGCCCCTTAAAAAACTAAAAATAGAATTACCGTATGATCCAGCAATCCCACTACTGCACATATACCCAGAGAAAACCATATTTCAAAAAGACACATGCACCCCAATGTTCATTGCTGCACTATTTACAACAGCCAGGTCATGGGAGCAACCTAAATGCCATCAGCAGACAAATGGATAAAGAAGATGTGGTACAGTGGAATATTACTCAGCCATGAAAAGGAATGAAACTGGGTCATTTGTACAGACATGGATGGACCTAGAGACTGTCATACAGAGTGAAGTGAGTCAGAAAGAGAAAAACAAATATCATATAAAGCATATATGTGGAATCTAGAAAAATGGTACAGATGAACCAGTTTGCAAGGCAGAAATCGAGACACAGATGTAGAGAACAAATGTATGGACACCAAGGGGGGAAAGCAGGGGTGGGTGGGTGGGATTAACTGTGAGATTGGGATCGACATATATACACTAATATGTATAAAATAGATAGCTAATAAGAAACTGCTGCACAAAAAATAAATAAAAATTTTTAAAAATGCTGTTTAAAAAAAAGAAAAGCAGTAGACAGTGGAGGCTGGTTTCCTACTGAACACAATTATATAGTATTCACCTGCTGGACTATCATCAGGAGAATTGTTTTCTAGTCAAGGATCTACCACTAACTGCATCTTCTCCAAGTGCCAGCCTGTTAGCTTGAAGACAGGTAAGGACGCCGAAACAAAGACATGATTTAGAGCAAATGTTCTCAATAAGGGTCAGGGGAGAAGGTGAAGGGGGCACTGGGGAGTGGGAGGCACAGCAGAACCAGCTGTGAGGCTTCTTCAAACTATACACGGCCCCTCCCTAAACTCCTCCACCCTAATCCCTGCACAGTTACCCCCATAGCGTGAGCCACTGTTGCTGTTACTATGGGAGTGTGAAAGACCCAGAAAAACTTTCCCAGGTTTTGAGTGTAAGCTCTTTGAGGAATGGGACCGAGATTCAGGCTTCTTAGTGATACCCAGAGGGCATCTAACACAGGGTTTTCCTGTCTCTACCTGCGCCTCCAACCTCAGCTCCTTCCCTCCCCTCAGCCACACCCTACACTTGTCCTATCGTCCTGAGCTTCTCCTGCTTGCCCGTAAAGCCATGTCTTTCATCATCTGTCACCACCTGCAGGAGACACTGACAGGCAAGGCAGTCTCGCTTTCTGCCTTGCTAACAGAATTCTGATTTTCAGATAGGGGCACCAACGTGCTCAGGGAAGGTGACTCCTCCCCCAGCTCCAGAACACTGCTGGGCCACGACAATCACAGCCACCCTCTCCTCCTTTGCCAGTGACTGGCTCAGCACGGGCGTATGACCATTCTGGCCAGTGACACAGGGAACCTCTGAGAAATTCCGACCTTTGTTTTCTAGAGAATCACTGAGAAGCAAGCCATCTCCCTCCATTTTTGCTCTAGATGTTATCACATGAAGGCATGATGGAGCTCCAGTCACCCTGTGGCAGGGCAGGGAAAACCCAGAGAATCTTCAAGAAGCCAACCCAGAACTGTGGCCATTTTGAACCACCTACCTCTAGACTTCTTAAGCAAGACAGTAAAGTAACCTAACTAGTGTTACTTACAACAGAAAGTACCCTACCACACCACACCGCTTGGCCTGGGAAGTCCCTGCAACTTCTCCTCCTACTATCCCCTACTATCTCCAATTTAGAGCTCAAGTACAGTTTCCTTGGGAAGTCTTTGCTTGTCCCCAGACGGTTACACAGTCCCAGACTCTGTTCTCTGCACATCTGCCTCTCCAACTAGACCGGGAGCTTCTCAGAAGCAAACATGTTCACCCTTGGCAGAGGCCCTGGTGTATGCTGGGCATTTATTAAATGCTGAATGAATGAATCAACCAACAAGCAAACAACAAAACAAGGAATCAAAGGAGGAACATGCAGGATGCCTTCCTTGCCTGGGATAAGACTTGACAATTGACAGATGGAACATGGCACCCAGGCAGTCTACACTCTACTAAAGACTTCCTTTAGGCGGTGGTGAGCAAAGCCAGAGATAGTGCAATGAACAGGTCCTATTTTATCTGCCCAGAAGTCAGACCTCTCATTGGGAACTGTCCCTGCCCAATCCCCGGCACCTGGGGTGGGACTGACTATCACAGTGGCACCTGAGCAAAGTACCCACTGCTAAGGTGGAAACCCACTCCCTGTCCACTGAGATGGCTTGGTGCCGCTTTGGTCTAGTGTATCAATAAGGTTTGCTATAAGGATAGAGGTGATGGAAGAAGAGAGATCCCTCCTATCCCCCCCTCCTCTCTAAAGGAACAGATAAGCCTTAAGGTGCCAGTGCTTTTTATCACTCCATACTAAGAACAGTCAACACAGAGGGAAAAAGAGAGAGAACAAGCCCGGCAACCTTATGTGAGCCCCTGGATCAAGCTATGCCTAAAGCTAAAACCCTCAGCCTTTTCATTTATGTGACCCAATCAATTTCTTTACTGCATAAAGCAATTTTCAAGTGACCAAACCCAACCCAAAGAAAAGAATTCTGGCAAATACAGTCAGTAATGATGAAAGCAAGACGATAACATCCCTTCTATATTCAGGACCTGTGCACTGTCACCTCTCAAACTGGGCTTCTAGAATGGTGTCAGGAAGTAAAACTGCCTGGAGGAGGCCTAGCCATGAACAAGTTAGAGTGGAAAAAATGCCACCCCCCAAAACACACACCACCACCTTCCCTCCTAAAGGAGGGTACTCTGAGCCTCCTGGATCTCCCTTCTGTTCAGAAAGGAGTGGGGACCTCTGGAAGGCATGAAGTGTTACGTTAACACATAGGGGGAAAAATGGAGAGAACTTTCATCAAGCAACGTGCTATGGGCTTTATGAACATCGTATAACTTAAGGCCGTTGTAATGAGTATAATACCCTTTTTACCTTCGAGCAAACTGAGAATCAGTGAAGTTAAGCAACTTGCTCAAGGTCACACAGCTAGTAACTAGAATTTAAATTCTAGACTTTTTCCACTTTATCACACCGATGACCAGGGCCTGGGAGATACAGCGCACCCTCTGCCTCCACCCCAACCCCCGACAGCGCCCCAGGACACACAGACCTGGATGGAGCCTTACAATCGCAGGCCCCTGGAGTCAGAGCAGCTCGCATACCGTTTTGGAAGCCCCAGGTAACTAACCCAGGTGTATGTCGGACACTCAACCCCAGCACCAAAAGTAAAGCGCCGAGCGGCACCTGAGCGGGGCCCTGGGAAGCGCCGCAGAGGGAGAGGCAGGAGCTCGCTCGGGTCTCCCCCGCGGGCCTGAGCCCCCCGCGCAGCTCCGCGCTCCCCGCAGCAGTGGGGCCCCCAGCCTCCCCTCTCGCCACCAGCGCCGCGGACAGAGCGCCTCCGCGCCGCCCGGGCCGCTCAGATACCCACGCAGCCCCGGCCCTGTCCCCGCGCCCGCCCCCAGCTCCAGCCCGGTGCAGAGGGTCGCAGCTGTTCGCCCCCAGGCGTCTATGGGACCCCGACCCCTCCGCTGTGCCGCGACCCCGGCGCGCTCGCTCCCCCGGCGCGCCAGGCAGGGGAGCCCCGCACTGCCCTCCGCAGCCGCTCGGCCCCGCAGGACCCGGGCGCGGGCCCGCCGTCCCCCGCCGACCGCCGCCCCCAGCCCGCTGTGCCCGCCCCGGCTCACCAGCGCCGCCGCGCTCGCCGGGCCTGTCCGCGCGTCCGGCCGGCTCCCTGCTGCCGGCTCCCGGTCCCGGATAGCAGCTCTCTGGCGGCTGGCTGGCGTTGGTGCGGCTCCTCCCCGCCCCGAGCCACCTGGGACGCCCGGGAAGGGGGCGGGGCCGGGACAGGTGGGCCCCGCCCGCCGCGAGCAGCCCGGGGTCGGGCTCCACTGCGAGCCGCGGGGATTCTCCGCGGGGTGGAAGGGAGGCCCCGGCGGCCGCGTAATAGGGGACACCTGGGACGGTTAGTTCTTGGGAGGCGGCGGGGAGGCAGGGCCCGGCCTGTTTCCACACAGCCTGGCCCGCTGGGGAAGTGGATCGCAGAGCGTGGGAGTCGGACCCCGCTGAGCAGGAAAAGGGGAGGCCAGCCCCTTTCTTTGTGGGCTGTAGAAACCGAGAACCGAGACCCTCAGGGTGAAAAGGGTGGGGCCAGGGGCAAGTTAGTTCAGAACTGGAAGAGCTCAGAAAGGCCTTTTCCGACCATTCCACCCTCCCCCATCCCCACTTCACACACCCCTCACATGATTTTCCCCCTTTTTAAAATAATGGCTTTAAACTATAAATAAGGTCATTTCAGATAGTGATGTCCTCCCCACTTCTAGACTGTAAGCCCCAGGCGGGGCAGGAACCTCTCCTGTCCATGTTCAATCACCAGAGGTGAACAGAGCCAGGACAGTTAATACCTGATGAACAAATGAGGTGTGACCCAGTCCTTTGAGTCCAGCCTCCTGCTGGACCCCCCAGCCCAGAGTCTGCTCCAGCAAAACTTTGTCAAAGAGCCCAGAGTCAAGGTGCCTGGCTTCCAGGCCACCCCTCCTCTCTGTACTGCTTAACTCCCTTCCAAATGGCAGTCAAGAAGCTGGCTTGTAGGAGGTCTACTCATCCAGGGCACCTTTGGAAGCTGTGTAGCAAATCTTTAACTTCTTAAGATGTCACAGGCAGAGGAACCCAGACATATAATGCTGTCCTGCCAGCCTTGCACTGCACAGACAGAGCCCAGACTTTGGGTGACTGACCCAACATCCCACAGCTGATAGCAGAGCTGAGTCTGGGGCCCTGGAGGGCTGCTGGGACCTATGGCCAGGAAGTTTTCAACTTCTGCAGAAATGGGGCTTGGGTTTGGTCTGAGTTCTCTAGTCCAGGCCTCTCAGAGGTCAGGTGTGACCTGAGCCATTAGCATTTACTGAGGCCCTGACACTTTCAAAAACAAAGATGTGTCAGAATAGGATAGGAAGAATGTGGTATATTTTTTAAAGTGTTCCATTGAACAAATGAGTGGTCTTAACACACACACACACACACACACACACACACACACACACAGGAGATGATGTGTGATGCTGCTACTCACATGTTAATTTCAACTCATTAAAGAAATCCATTCCAAGCCCGGTACAGGAAACACTGTACAACTTTAAAGTTGCATGGAGACCATTCCTTCCTGGAACTATTTCAGTACACTCCAGTGACTGCACATTGAACCTCAGAAGCCGTAACTGGAGGCAGTCTGTTAAGGTGAAGTCACGGCCAAGTGGCCTGCCCACCCCTCCCCCCAACAATAGGCTCAACACTCTCAAGGCCTGGACCCCATTCCCCTTCATCAGTGAGTCTTGCACAGATGGGTGTTTAAGATGTGGTGTTGCCTGGCTGACCACGTCACACTGGGCAAGGCCAACCTGGAAAAAAGTCACAGAGGTTGCCCCACCTAGGTGTGCCCTCCTCCAGCTGCACTCTGTCTATGGTGGTGTGGAGGCTGGTGTCCCGGGATGGAGCTGTGAAGAAGCCTGCCCTTGGGACAGCTTCTTGCACCGGCAGGTGAGGCTGAGCTCAGGAGCCCCTCTGGGTCTCACCCACGTGGGACCATTGGTTGTTCAACGGTGTTCACTCCCACCCATCCCTTCTTGTGTGTCGGTTTCAGTCTCTCTCTCTCTCTCTCTCTCTCTCTCTCTCCTATAGGGGGAGGAGAGCTTGTCCCAGGAAGCACTTCAGGGAGTGGGGAAGTAGGACAGGGAAGGGAGCAAACCCTTTAGGAGAACACAAATGAGCAAGTTACCTATGGACAACTGAGGCTTAATCCCCCTGGGACCTTGTGAGAAACTGTGTGAGAGACCTCAGCAACATCTCCTTGAGGGGTGAGGAAGCTGAGGCATTTATCCACCGATCCCTGGTACAGACATGCAGCCCCTCTGGGCTGCCCTGGGCATTGACTGAACAACTCCTGCTCCTTCCAGAGAGCTGCCTGGTGCTTCGTTGTGCAGGAATTGTCTGCATGTGACCTCTGGGCGTAGAACAGCATTTCATTACTTTTAACATTAAATGTCATGGTTTCTCCCTCCACCTATCACAAATAGTTTTATTCTTCTCTCCCTCCTGCTCCCCTTCCTGGGATTTCCCCAAGAACTTCAACAGTGTTCACTCTGCCCAGGAATCTAGAACGAATTTGATCATCTTCTCTTGACAGAAATCCAGGTAACGCCAGTCCACAAACAGTCCTCTTATTTTGGGAGGAGTTGTCACCGCCTTTATGCTGTTGAATCACTGACGATCAGGCCACCCGGCGCCATGCCAGCCATTGCTGGAAACTCCACAGTGATGTGTCGATGGGCACGGCACTGAAGTCCCATAACCTGGGCCTGGGGTGATATGTGTCCACTAGAGAAGGGAGTTTTGGTGATCTAGGTCCTGGGTTAGAGATGAGAAGTCTTCAGTTGTTTTGCTCATTTAATGTCATTCTGAGCTTCCCCGGAACTGGGTTCCTAAAGTTACCAGCTCTTTTGGGTTTTAAGTACACACATTCCCCCAGGCATTCCTATGGTGCCACAGCAGGTAGATGGGTCTGAGGAGTTTCCAGTCTTGGCTACACACTACAGCTAGAATGAGTCCTCCTCCTCCCACCTCCATATCTCAGCCCTTGAGATCAGATGTGACCCTTTTTTTTTCAGTCCCGAGGCTGGACATTCTTTTCCTGCCCCAGCGTGAATGACATGATTGTAAAGCTAAGCCTCCATCTTCTCACAGGGCTCTACATCTCCAAGAGATGCACCGAAGAAGAGGTAGGCCTTAAGTAAACTCCTACCCAAGACTAACTCTTGCTGATCCTTCTGCATGGAACACTTTCCATTTACTCAGTCAAGTTCCAAGACTATGAGAGAGCCAAGGAGTCAAGGGTGAGGGTGAGGATGTAGTAGTAAATAAGGATAGAGACGTATGAATTGAGATAACCCCTTTGGAGATTAAATAAAGAGAATGTTGGAAAGAAAGCTGGAAAGACAGAAGAAAAAGCAGAGACACAGGAGAAAAGCACAAAAAGGGGAAGTACATCTCCTTTTGTAAATCTTTACTATAATGAGAAAAACAGGGCTTATATTCACAAAGGAAATACATGAATCAGTGCAAAGTACTGTGGCTGCAGACAGCCATGCAGCTGCTCAGTGATCATAGGTACGCGGTGGGCCACAGGAAGTGTATTACCATTGCTACTGTTGAGCAATCTAGCTGTATCATTTTTGGAGGCAAAATCTAGATGTTGTCCTTTAAGATTTCTGCTACCGCAATTACTATATATTGAATATACTGCCAATTCACCATATTTTTTACTTTTTAAAGTGTATGTTTGTATACCAACTTCCTCTTCCTTGAACTGAGATACAATTTATCCACTCCTGTTTTCCATTGAAGTAACTGGAAAAGGTGATAGTACATGCAGCCATACGAAGTAGCAGCCAAGAGAAGAGGATTGAACCAGAAACTTCCAATGGTGCAGCTAGTGCCAACTGTGATATCCCTGTTTTATTTGTCGCCCTAGAGTGAATTGTTACAACATGCCAAGAAATGCTATGCTCAGTTTAGTGTTGGTAGAGGCTGTTATGAACTGAATGTTCCTCTTGCCCGCCCCCCCATTCATATGTTGAAATATCAACCTCCAATGTGATGGTATTAGAAGGTGGGGACTTCGGGAGGTGATTAGATCATGAAGGTGGAGTCCTCATGAAAGGAATTAGTGCCCTTATAAAAGGGACTCCATAGAACTCTCTTGCTCTCTTTCTGCCATGTAAGGATACAGCGAGAAGTTGGCAGCCTGCAAGCCAAAAGAGGGCCATCACCATACTGGCACCCTGATCTCAGATTTCCAGGCTTCAGAACTGTAAGAAATAAATTTCTGTTGTTCATACACTGCCCAGTCTCTTGCATTGTGTTGTGTATAGTAGCCCAAACTAACTCAGACAGAGACCAACTATCAAATGTCTCAATATTTCTACGAATGCTGCAGGAACTTCTACAACCTTTTGGTCTAGTCAACTCCTTGGCACATTTTGTCAAGCCACTAAATTATCTTCATTTTCTTTGTCCTAGAAGTATTAAGACTCTCTTTTTCAGGGCACTGCTATTCAAAACTTATTTTTAAGAGTGGGTCTGATCATTTTTCTTACTCATGTCATAATTTTAACTCTTACTTTATGAGAAACAGATGGAGAAAATAAACTATTATTCTGTCTTAGATCCTGGATTCAAGAGGTTACAGCTTTTATTTCCTTACCAGACTACATTAGTTGTCCTCTTTTGACTGTCTACATCCATTCACTCAACAAATTCTTCTTGAGTACCTACTATATGTCAGACACTGAGGGTGTAACAACTCAACCAACACTGAGGGTGTTGGTCTTTGTAACAACAGGTCCCACCCTAAGAGCAGCAGGAAAGACCAAAAAAGAATACAGATACCAAAATACAGATTTCCAAAAAGTCAGAGTACATGGAAGAGGCACCTATCATATTATAAATGTGACTGGCTTCACCTTTAGAGGGTCCTTTTCGACGAATGTGTAATGAAGATGTTTTTAAATTTGAAACCATGCTGTAGTTTGCTTGTTTAGCTTGCAAGCATGAAGGAGGCTGGGCTGCTTGCTTAAGGAGCTATGCTGGACCACTTGAGTTCAAGTTCTAACATATACGCTCCTCTTTAATATTACTTCATCTGGCCCATAACATGAAGAGAACAGAAAGTTTCTTCAGACTACACTTTTAAACTACATTTGAGTGTGATAATCTCATTTCAGAAGGGCCTCTGGGTACATGTTGCTGCTTTGTTCCTGAACAAACTCAGATGTATGCCAATCGATTAAAATAGTTCTATGACTAATTTCTCCTTTAAATTGAAAACAAAATCTCCATCTGTACATTTATTAAATTTATTATGTTGACTTGGTTTAGGGATAGTTGAGGAACTTCAAAGCTAGATATATGACATGCATTTAAAAAAAATCTTTGGGCAGATTTGATATTGCCATTGAAGTAGAGTTCATCATCAGCTTGCCCAAGCCTGTGTCAGAGACCTTCAGAAGAATGGCTCATAGTTTTCACAAATCATTTTGCTGCCAGAATGCTTTTGAGCTGGAAGGAGCTAAATATTCAGGTCCACAGCTTTAGAACTAAGTTCTCACCCTCTAAGGGACCTTCAAAACTTGTTCTACCACCACTGTTTCATCCCTGTTTATTTCTGATCCTTCCAAAATTCTCACTCTCTTTCCCAAATATCTGTCATCACCTGGACTCTTTTCTACATACTGCTGGATACATCTCCTAATTTCTCTCTTCTCTCCAAAGTCCTTCCTCTGTACCTAGTTTACCTTTGGGTTTGTAAAATTTCTCACCTTCCCAAGCCCTATTATCAATCTTATACCCTAGTGTCTTAATCCCTCAATCTCCTTAACCACAAACTCCTCTCATATTCATAGCCTAAATGTTTGCTGTTTCTTTTTTTACTAGAAACTGTACCAAATTAAAATTCTCAATTTTAAACATCCCATCCTTTGATCACTCCCAACTCTACACAAGGCTCACTGATGCTTCTACCCTCACTGCCACAGATCTTCAAACTCATCATGACCTTCACTTAAGTGATCCCAACACTTTCTCACAAGTTCCTTTGTGTCTTTACTTTGCTCTCTATCCATCTTTTCGTTGATCACTATATTGGATATCAAGTGCACTCAAGTCTGTGCCCTCTCTCTACCTCTGTCACACCTGTCTGCAAAAGTTCCAATTATCTTCATCCATGTCATCTCATCTTGGGAGAAAATCACAAAAACAGTCTTCATATAACAAACCCTGCTCATTTCCCTAATAAAGAAACTTTCCTACTTTTGAAGATAACAGCTTACTACCATCTTCTGTCTCCTTAAGCCTCTCTTACTTTCCAGTTGACAACATGCTTCATATTTCACTGAGAAATCAAAAGCTGTTGAACGGAGTTCTGAAATCTCCTCACGATAGAATCTAAAAGTTGATCTTCATCTGAACCTGTCTTCTTCCTCCCCTTCATTGTGGATTTGTTAACAGTAAATCTCTCATCTTTTTCACTAGATCCTGTTTTCCTTCTCTTCTGCACCTTCCATCTCTCTTTCTATACTATAAAATTTTTGAAAAATCTAGAACTAAAAAATACAATAACTGAAATGAAAAATTCACTGGGTGGATTTAATAGCAGATTGAAGATGGGAGAATAGAGAGTCAGTGACTTGAATATCAATAAAAAATATCCAATCTGGAGAACACAGAGAAAAAAGATTGAGGAGACGTGAACATAGCCTTGGGGGCTTATCATATGGTCTGGTATACGTGTAATTGGAGTCTAAGAAAAAGAAGAGTATGTGGCAGACAAATATTTGAAGAAATACTGGCTTAAATTTCCCAAATTGATTTAAAAAAATCAACTTAGATAGTCAAGAAACTCAGTGATCCCCAAGCAGTATAAACACAAAAAAACCACACCTAGGCACATCATGGTCAAACTGCTGAAATCCAAAGATAAAGGAATAATCCTGAAAGCAGCCAGAGAAAGATGCCACATTACAGAGGAGAATGATGCTACAAATGATGGCTGGACTTCCTATCAAAAACAATGGAAACCAAAAGACAATGACAAAAAACAAGACAACGGAGACCAAATGACACCTTGAAAGTGAGAGAAAAAGCAAATGTTCCTGCTCTGTATTTTCTATATATTGAATTTTTTTTTTTTAAATGAGGGTGGAGGGCTTCCCTGGTGGCGCAGCGGTTGCGCGTCCGCCTGCCGATGCAGGGGAACCGGGTTCGCGCCCCGGTCTGGGAGGATCCCACATGCCGCGGAGCGCGTCCGGAGCCTGTCCTCCGCAACGGGAGAGGCCACAGCAGAGGGAGGCCCGCATACCACAAAAAAAAAAAAAAAAAAAAAAAATTAGGGTGGAATAAAGACATTTTCAGATAAATGAAAGGTGACAGAATATTTAGCCAGCAGAATTGCATTGTAAGAGAAACTAAATGCTTCAGGTTGGAGAGAAATGAAACCATGAGGAAATTTGGATCTATAGAAAGGAATGAGAACTACAAAACATGGTAAATGTGCAAATATAAATGAATATGGTTTTTCCCTTCTAAGGACATCTGACTCTTTAAAACAAAAATGATAACATTTTAAGGTGGAGTTTATGATGAATGTAGAAGTAAAAGATGGGACGACAATGGCACAAAAGAATAGGGGGCAGGGCTTCCCTGGTGGCGCAGTGGTTGAGAGTCCGCCTGCCGATGCAGGG
>NC_041215.1:56438818-56450613 GCF_002837175.3 Physeter macrocephalus
AAAAAAAAAAAAAAATAATAGGGGACAGGCAAAACAAAGCATTACAAAGTTTTACATTTGTGAGTGGGAAGTAGGAAGTGGGAAGTAGGAAATACAAGGAAAAATTGAAGTTTGAGAGGTGAAATGTGAAATGATACAATACTAATTCTAATGAAAAGTGAAGATTGACAAGCCATGTTCTAAGCTCTCTCCTAGATGGTTGGATCTGTTTCCAAAGCTTTGAAGACATCTCTATGTTGGTACATCCCAAATTTATAACTCTACTTCAGATCTCTCCTGTAGAATCTAAAATCATATTTCCAGTCGTGTATTTGACCTAGTATATGGCTCAATGGCATTTCAAACAACAACAAACCAAAAGGAATTCTTTTTTTTTTTTTTTAATACTTCTTTCTTTCGGCTGCGCCAGGTCTTAGTTGTGGCACACGGGATCTCTGTTGAGGCATGCGGGATCTTTTAGTTGCAGCATGTGGGCTTCTTAGTTTTGGCATGCATGCGGGATCTAGTTCTCCGACCAGGGATCGAACCCAGGTCCCCTGCATTAGGAGCACGGAGTCTTATCCACTGGGACACAACGGAAGTCCCAGAAATGGAATTCTTGATTTACTCTCTTTCCTCCAATCCACTCCTTCCTTCTTCAGTCTTTTCTATCTCAGTAAATGATACCACCATCCACCCAGCTCAAACCAGGAAGGTGGGGTCATTGTGGTTTCCTCACATCAGTAAGCCTTGTTTCTACTTCTAAAACATATTTCCACCACCACACCAATCTAGGGCAACCCACATCTAAGCTTCTCCCTAGTCACCCCACTTCTGGTCAAGCACTCATAGTGCGAATGATCTTTTAAAAATGTCAACAGAGGCTTAACACACCTTTGCTTAAATCACTTCAATGGCTTCCCGTGACCCCAGGAATAAAATCCATGCTTCTACCACAGCCTGAATGGCCCCTGCTTCCCTCTCCTCTTATTAACTGCACTCCAGCCACTCTGCCCTGCTTCTGTTTATCACTCCCAGGGCTGGGGCCAATGTGATGTGAATAACTCACAAAACATAAAAAATTTAAAGATAGGATCATTACCAGTGTTATGCCCAGCTATACTGGAGCTTGAGGCAAAAAGAAAAGTCAATAATACTGAACATGCCTTTATTTAAGAGACTGATATTTTGCTCATCACAGATGCGTCTTTGCATTAATTTTGATTTTGAAAATATTGCATTAAAGTATTATTTTTCTGAGTTTTTTGGCACCCCCTTGAATTCTGCAACCTAGATGAATGCCTCCTCCTAATCCCTACCTTGCTCAAACCAGCAGGGTCATTCCTGCTTCATGATCTTTGCTCATTCTTTTCCCTTTGCATGGAATCTACCATCCACCAGATCACTGCATGGATGGTTCCTTCTTTTCCTTATGTCTCAGCCTAAATGACACCTCCTTAGGGAAGGTGATCATCCTATCTTAATCCCACCTGGCACCTCTTTACTCTTTATCATGGATAGCACTCTTTTTTTCTTTTAAGGGGTTTTCACAGCGATAATCATTTGGTTTCCTTATCTGTTCACCTATCTATTATCTGTCTTTCCTACTTAAATACACTCCATATGAGGTAAGGGGTCTAGCATTATGCTCAGATCATAGGAGCCATTCAACACATCCTTTTAAATACACACTTTTAAAGTAAATTAATGAATAGGCTGAACCTGTATTGAATAATGTTCTACCCTTCCCTTCCTGGCCGTTGCTTTTTCCTCTATTGTGATCTCCCTGTGTAGCCTATAAAAGAATGAGATCTTCACGAAACAAATACCCTTGGAGTTTTCTCTAAAAACAAAACAAAACAAAACACAAAAAAGTTACATGGACACCAAGCCAAAATACAATAGTTGGGGGAAGATGGGTGATGAGGTCTGCCTCAGATTTTTATTTGTTCAGGATTTATGAATTAGTAATTATTTCCATGATTGCACAAAGGCTTATAGTTAGAACTGCTGAATCCAATTAACTGCTGAGGCTATTCGATATATTCAGTGATTTTTTTTAAAATTTAACCATAGGAAGGAACTCTTATTAAAATTTCAATATATAGAACCTGGCTTCTAGGTTGTCCCTTTATGTTTCTAAGATAATAAATCTACCAGTGGTTCATTCATTCATTCATTATTGAATGCCTACTGTATTGCAGGCAGTGCTCTCAGGGCTGGGCAAACAGCAAAGAATAAGTCAAAGTCTTTGCTTTATGGAATTTATCTTCTGGCACAGGGAGACACTGAGCAATCCAGGAAGAGATACTGCTAGGAAGGAAACTACAGCAACACAGGGAAATGAAGAGGGGTGGAATGGGCGTCAGTGATCGAGGGGAAGAACTTTAGGGACAGGGGTCAGCAAAGGCCTCTTTGAGGATGTGCCATTTGTGCAGAGGCCATTGAGGTATTTTGCCTTGAAGTCTTTGTCTTGCTTTTTCTTATATTTTATTCCAGTTAGTCATGGGTTGGATTCTCTGGCAGAAGACGCTGAAACAGACTTTGGGATGCATGATGTTAACTAGGGATCAACACCCGTGAAAAGAAGGGAGAGGGGAACAGGACTGGACAGAGGAGGCTGCTGCAGTGTCATGCCTTGCCTAACCTGTGTCATTGCACAGGCCTTCTTAAAACAGCATTTCCTTCCTATAGCTTTATTCATCTAAAAGTTCAAATAATCAATAAACTGTTAAGTGAATCATTGAATAAATATTTAATAAGTATCAACTAAGTACTAAGCACTCTGGTAGGACTGAAGAGGAAGGAGAAGCACATGTTCTGCCCTTCTGTCCGGAGTGATAGACATGCACGTGAATAATTTCAAATTAATGTGGAAATTTTATTTAAAAGGGGCTCTTGCAGTGCACCAGAAGTCACTGTTAAATGATTCACCTGGGAGTACATTTTACAGCTAACCAACCCGGCAGTCTCATTGGTATGCAGGCTTCCTCAAAAATCAAGTATTCTACTGGAACACTATTAAAGTTATATTTTGTAAGAGGCAGAAAGTTGATAAACCCTGCCCTCAGAATCTCCCATATCTAGAACATCTCTTCCACACTTTATCATTCAGGACTCTGGGGCTTCAGCTGATTAGTTTTGGGAACATTTGAACAGATAATGAATAAATAAAACTTTCAGGTTAGAGACTAGGTCCTATATTATTTTTCCACTTAAGCTCTCATAGTTACAGCTGCACACAATGCATAGATACATAATTTCCCTACCCTAAGACATGTCTCTGAGAAGGAGAAATACGCAGATGCTTGGAAGGTATTTATATGTTGCAACACAGTATACATAATCTATTTGTATTCAACTAATGTCTAAAAGGTCTGTTAAACAGGACCAAGGAGGCAGCTCTTTCCAACCTAAAATAAATCTAGAAATTCTAAAGAAATGAAGAAGGTGAAATAAGTTGAGTAAAAATAAACCTACTGAAGGGAACTGCATAAATTTGCATTTAGAAAAATCCAGAAGCTTTATTTTAGAAAGAGAATATATCAGCAATACAATTATTGTGACTATTAGTTTTCTGTGCATCTATTTTTCTGTATGCAAATAAGTACTCATTGAAGAGCTCTAGGAATACTTGAAAAATAAAAATATAAATACTACTCCTAATTTACACCCCAGAATAACTACTCCTGTCTTACAATATTATTTCTATGTATATTTTTCCATTTAATTTTTAAAAGTTGAGCATCTTTTTAAGTCAATACATAACGTAGAGGTGAAAAGAGAGCTCAAGTTCTAGAACAGAAGTGTCACAAAAAAGCAGAGAAACTATTTCAGCACTGTGATTTTGAAGGGCGACTTGGCTGCGAAGGTCTTATATTAAATTTTGGCACTGCTGGCTCAAGCCACCCCAGCCTGTTTCAGTCTTTAATCCTATAGAGGAGACTTGATTTCCACCCCGGAGAAGACAGCGTGAACTCGTGTACTGAGAACAACTGGACTTATTTAGGGGGTTTTGTTTTCAATACAAGAGTGTGGAGACAGTTCAGGAACAAAAACCTCATTATTGGAGTTGTTTTATTTTCTAATCCCTTCCTCCTCAGGGGCCTTCCTGAGTTAGGCATGCCTGTACTGAGAACCCCATTGAGCTAACCACTGCCTGGGAAGCTTGAGGCAAATCAACCATAGTTTGATGAAATTTGTCCTCAGACTAAAATAATATTCCCGTTTGCCAAGCAATATACAATTGTAGGCTAGATAAATGGGGCATGTTTAAAAGCACACATGCAGAACATGTTTCTGTGGCTTTTTGAGACCCTTGTTGAGGAAGAAAAATTTTACCTCCAAGTCTGTCAGCCTTCTAATACGCTTGGACAGGATCCTAAGACTGCATTTTACTTCTGCTCCTTTCCTAAGATGACATGTTTTGATATGAGAGCTTTGCACACAGAACTGCAATGCACCGACGTGGTGACATCAGGGTTCAATCTGAGACTTAGCAGGAGACTGTGACAAGTTCACTTTGCAAGGTGCCGGATGAAGTTCCTTTTGTCAGACAGGTACAAAACTGCTTTTTTTTCCTCAATGGAAATGATTTAAGTCCAGAAATGACTTTTTCTGGAAAGCACTTTTCTAATATCTTTGCCTATGTCATCATTTCTTTTTTGTTGAATGAAAAAAGTCTGCCATAAAGGGGAATCACTAAAAAGTCAGAATTGCCCTTATTCATTACATGGGGGAGTAGAATGTTTTTTAATGTTTAAGTTGATATTTTTGGGTTTGTTTTTGAACAATGCAATGTGGACCAAAACAATAATGAAATACTAAAGATCTGGTTGAAAATAGACTAGATTGATTAGAGTACATACACTATCATTTGAGAAGAATATTCATAAGAGTACCAATCCTCCTTGATAAATTGTCACAGGAGCCAAAGTCTAAAACATAGTTGGGTCTCTATTTCTTGAGCATGTTATACATTCATGGAAAGGAAGGTGCTTCCCTAACACATTCTAAAAACTGAGTAGAACCTATCACTTTAGAATAATGGGGTTATAATTATGCTAAAACCCAGAACCATGTCTGATTTCCATTGGTTTCTACTTAATTATGGGTTTTCAATATTTCACAAGCTGAGAGCATCAGCAGTTGACATGTAGGTTAATTTCCTGTCCCCAGGGATGTTGGAAAGATACTTCTGGAAGTGGGGAGGTTGGGTCTAATTCTCCCTGAGTGACCAGCATGATCCCCTGAAACATGACATACAAGCACATGCATCCTACAACCATGTTCATAAGACCATTTGTTGCAGCAGCTTAAGTCAGGCATCAGACTTAGGCAAGTGTAAAAAAAATTTTCTTTACCCCACTCTTCACTGTCAGTTATTCCAGATAGAAATCAAGATTTAATCATAGAAATATAATAAGGATATAAAAGTATTTTTTCATGCTGAGTGTCAAAGCCTTGGTTTTCGGACCTTAGCCATCATACTCTATATAAAGTCAAAATCTGACAGGTGAGTATTTACCCTTTGGTTGTGAACATACTGAACCTGAACTAAGTCAGCACCGTCAGCATTTACAGTTTTTGAGGCATGTTACATATGTGTTCCCACCATAAGAAACAAAGTCTTGGAACAGAATATTGATTTTATGTTTTCTGATGATTCAGATACCATCAAAAAAGGATGACAAAGATTTTGATTGCACATCTGTTTGACTGCTTGCCAGCCTTCTGAATAACCTTTCAGGACCTTGAGGCATTTTTGTTTAAAGGTACATCAAATGATTTTTTAAATGGCATGGTTAGAGATTATATAAGAGGCAATACTTCACTGTTATGACTTGGAGAATGAAGCTAGAATAAAGTCTCAAGGTATTTATTCTAGAATTCTCAACTGTGAGAGTATAAATGCCATTCAACCCGGCACTCAGACTGAAATATATCTCCCGGCATCAGCATCCTTGCCTGCAGGTGGATGTTCCTGCTTTGAGCTGTGGAATGCCCACTCACTGAAGGACCGACTGTGAGCTCATCCCAAGCTTAGGGCACTGCTCTATGCACTTTGAGAATACTAACTCAAATGGGAAGATAGAAAGTTTCTTGTCTAATAATGGGGTTTGTGAGGATTTAAGTCTGGAGCAAAGATGGTTACTAGCATGACAGCTCTACCTCCTTCTGCAGCTGTGTTCCCAGAAAAGCAGGTCTCCTTCTCCATTTAGAGGAAATTTAGTTTTATTGTCATGGACCTGGATTGATGGTAGATACAGTTTGTTGCCTACTCAACAGCTAGCCCACCTTCTTCCTTATTAACCGAAGCCTGTATGGGTGTCAGTGTGCTCAGGGAAGGGGAGCCCCTTCCAAACCCCCTGGGCTTCTGGGAAATGCTTTTGTCTCTAATAAGTAAGGCGAGCACATATCTCACTTTTCTGAGATAGTGCTGGTTTATGTGTATTGTCCTGGTAAAATTACTAATAATACTTTCTTTCACTTGAAAAAAATTCTAATTCAACTGATAAACTCTATGGTCTTCCTGTGAATATGAGAGATATCATTGGTCTACCTTCCGTTCTGTCTCTGGCAATGTAAAATGAGAGCATGATGCTTGGGGCTGAGGCAGCCATTTTATGCCTAGGAGGATAAGACCCAAGAGAGAATCAGAGAATCAGATCCAGAACCAATTGAGTCTGGAACTGTAGTGCCTCTGGATTTGATAGTAAAAGTGAAGGTTTGTTTTTCTTAAGACACATAGGGGAACATTCTGTTACTTGCAAGGAAGGGTATGAAGGAAGGGAGAAACAGGGATGAGGCCTTTCCATGGAAAGGATTTTGAATCACTCTGGGTAAGATTTCTGAGTTATATTTAGTATTATTTTCTCCATCCCTCTTTAGAAATTCTGGAAATTACATTTGTAATTTGAGAGGCAATGGTAGAAAATAGAAGAATCACGGTCTCCTGCTCAATGAAGAAGTTTGGAAATTGAAAAGGAGTAACATTTTCTCACCCCCTATGGTGGACCCCTCTTGGGACCAGTGGAAATTGGTGGCAATATGTCTAGGGATAAAGGTTCTCACTTCACACAGTTGAACCACCACCACCCCTGCCCCAATTATCACCAGCTAGCTCTGGGGACTTGACAATTTGACTTTTACATCACCAAATTAGCTATGTTCAGAATTTACATTTTCTTTGTAGGTATTCTTCAGAGGAAGACATTTGGTTGAGAAACTATGAAAACTGCTATTGATTATTTTTAAAATGTATAGAATAGAGAACATATTTCCGTTTACTTATTTGAAATCACTTTAGGAAAATGATGACTGAAACAGAAAAATTCCATATGGCTTTGATTGAAAAATGACTCTTTATCTAGCTAACCTATGTTCATGCAAAGCAAACTAAAACCCATTTAAAAAGACTGTTCTTGTATTAATACCAAATGCAAAATTGTTTCAGGTATCCTCCAGTATATAGATTGATAAATGTCTATTACACCTTAGAAAGCAAAGCTACTGACTCCCAAGGGAGAAGCATATAGGGAGAGGACTAACATGTATAGAGTCTCTAGCACTATGCCCGGCATGTAGTTCAGTGGGGCATTTCCTTTCTTACTCTCTCCTCTTCACTGTGTTATTAGATAATGATGTAGTTCTGAAGGGTTTTGGCTTAGTAAGAGCTGGATACTTATAGGATAGTTTTCTTTGCTTTAGACAATGCAATCTTCTTAACTTTGACTCTTAAAGAGAACAAGGTTCTTTTAATTTCTCCTTCTCTGGAAGTCCATAGAAGATGCTGCACTTATGGTCAGTTGAAGAGTAGTGGGTCAGTCCTTAGGTATTGATTTGTCTGAATGAGTTCAACATCCTTAAACATCTGTAGTGATCTGCAGGAACTAAAGAATTAGTCTTCCCAGCGCAATTTCCTATCTCCCCTATGTTGGGTCCATCTTGGGCTTACCTCTGTGGCAGGACAGACATTGTAATTGACAGCTCACTCCATGTTAAGACTACATAGAGTGAAGAGACTGTCTAACCCTTGACACTTCACTAACAGTACATAAAAATGCTCATTTCCCTGTACACTTGCAAAAAAAATGGATATTGCTTTTTTGCATCTAAATGGCAAAGATTCTAAAAAACTAGTCTCTCATCAATGTTTTAGTTACTTCTTCAGTTACTGCAGAGGGTGTAGTTTTGTATTTCTTTTCATTTTTTTGAATTGCCTGTTCTGTCTTCTCACTTTCTATCAGAGTATATTTTCTTTTTCATTTGAATTTCTTTGCATAAGCAAAATTTTGTGTGTGTATGTTCATAAGACTGTGGTCCTAAGTTGGGCTTAGGCTTGGGGGAGTAATGTCAGCACCACCCCATGCCTGATGGGGAAAAGGAAGCCCAGATATTAATATTTTGAAAAAGGAAGACATTCTGATACCCCCAGCAAATTAATTAATTAGCTAGTAGTGAATCAATTCACCCATTTGTTATTCCACCAATATGTATTGAGCGCCTACCGTTCTAGGCACTGTTCTGGGAGCTACAGGACAGTTGCAGTGAGATGACACGTCACCTGCAGCCTACACTGCAGTGGAGAAAGTACATGCGACCCGCAAATAGCCAAGTGATAGATGCTATGTCCAGTATAGATGAGCACCATGAAGAAAAATACAGCAGAGAAAGAGGATACAGTGGGACAGTGGTGGGGATAGTTTAGAGACTATGCCCTTAGCCTCACCATGAACATTATCTTTGCCTTTTGGACAAAGAAGGAAGAATTGTCATTCCCTCCTTCCTTCCTTCCCTCCTTCCCTCCACCCTTTGCAACTGCAGTTAGGACAGATACAGCAGACTCAGTGAGGAGAGCTGGGGTTATTGTTTTCTCTTTCTTCATGGAAAAGCTTAAGCCTGATAAGTATTTTATTATCACTTCCAAGGAGAGAGTTCAACCCTGTTGAAATTGGCTTATACTTGCAATGAACAAATATCTTTCCACTGTCATCAGCCCTCTTTCTTAGTTGCTCAGTTCCCAAAGGCGCCTGAGATTTGCACTGAGTAGGATGTGATCTCAGAGCTTTTGCATTAACACACTCAGAAAACGAGATTTTTCTTGGCCTGTGTGTGCTGGCTTGTCTCCATTTTTGAATAGATACGTAACTAATTTTCAAGCATTCTCCTTGATTCAGAAACAGGCTCATGATGTCGAGGGTAAAAATATTTCTTCTAAAATGAATTCATGCCCGTTCACTTCTGTCCAGCAGAGCCTCACCATCAGACCTCTTCTTGCAGTTCATCTTAAACTCAGCTTTTTAAAACTCACTTGTCCTCATTTGAGCCTGTTTTCAAGGAGCAATCTTAGACCGATACTTTCATAGTGACCCTCACTTATCTTACCTGTGAAGTTCAAAGCTGCCAGTGCAGCGGGCTCTGTTCATCTGCATTTATATACATTAGCATAATGTCCTCAGTGACCGCGTGGCTCCTCACTTTTCCTCTGGAAGTTTAAGCACTGCTTTCTTGAGATTGCCGGAGAGTGGATCTATGCATTTGTCATAGTACTTTAATATCAAAGTACAATCCATACTATTAACATTAAAAATGTGCCTGGCACATGAATCCCATTGTCTCCTTACTTGAGCATAAAGGATAAGAGGAAAAAAATAAAGTAAAAAATAAAATTAAAGATACCTAATCCTCCTGCCTACAGATTTGGTTACCAGTGATATCTTCACAGCAACAGGATCACAGTAACCTGCAGCAATAAAGTCAGACAAGAAGGGAGATTCTTTTCTGTTCCTTTCTTTTCTTTGCACCAAACCTTTGAGCCAAGTATTTTTTTCAACCACTCTTTACATTGTTACTGTTTGCTTTCAAACCTTGATTACCAATGCTAATGGTGGTGGATAACTTAAGAGTATTCCTAATCCAAAAATAACTTAAATTTCACTTTGAAAGGCATTGTGGTATTTTAATTTTAATATAGGATAATTAAGATTCAGAATATTTCACACAGTGTGGTGTATCTAGTCAGATTATTCAAGGAAGTTACATATGCTGAAGGGGCAGCAGTGATGTGCCAGCAGTGTAGACAGCATCAAGCACACCTGAATTCACAGCTAGGTTCTACCAGTGAGAGACAGGTGATCTCAGCCTGGTTGTTAAACTTGGAATGGTGACAGTACTCACCTTCCGGGATATCTGAAGGGATTAAAAGAGATAAAAGTATGTAATCACTGATCAGGGTCCTCAGTACATGGTAAGATCCCAATGTTAGTTGTTGCTTATTTAGGTAAGTGTCATTATTCAGATAAGTGTCAACTATTGTATATATGACTTTTCAAAAGGTTATAGATTAGACTTCATGTTAAATTCTTTAAAAAAAACATTATTATAGACTTTGGAAAATGTCTTATCAAGGATAAGAAAACCAGACTAATGCCAGGAAATGTCAACTAAAAATTACATAAGTACTTCTCCGGATCACCAAGGCTAAATGTGGGGTTATGTAGGAGTTGATGCTGAGCTCATACATTTTTAATTGTTTTCTAATTGTGTTGAAGGCAGGTATACACGCTGATGTTGTCAACTTTACAAAGAGAATCAAGAAACTCTTGGGGTCTCTAGTAGATTATTTCAGAAAGCGAATGGAAGGCTCTGTGAGTGTTCCAAGAATGAGGTAGACAGATAAGCTTCAGTGTGACAAATACAAATAATGCATTTCTCAGTAACATATACAAAAGGTGAGCTAACAGCTTGGGATACAAGTCAGCCAGGCTGGCAATTTTCATCCTCCTGAAAGCTTCCAAAATTGCCCAGGAGGCTGGGCATGCAAGGGAAGGGTGCTCAGGCAATGCAGAGCTCACCCAATTCCTGTAGCATCAATGCACATTGAAACTTTCAGAAAGACTTAATGAATGGATCCACCAGAGGGCAGACAGCAGAAGCAAGAAGAACTTCAATCCTGCAGCCTGTGGAACAAAAACCACATTCACAGAAAGAGAGACAAGATGAAAAGGTAGAGGACTACGTACCAGATGAAGGAACAAGATAAAACCCCAGAAAAACAACTAAATGAAATGGAGTTAGGCAATCTTCCAAATTACTGAAAGCAGCAAGGGAAAAACGACAAATAACATAAAAGGGAACTCCCATAAGGGTAACAGCTGATTTCTCAGTAGAAACTCTACAAGCCAGAAGAGAGTGGCATGATATACTTAAAGTGATGAAAGGGAAGAACTTACGACCAAGATTACTCTACCCATCAAGGATCTCATTCACATTTCACAGAGAAATGAAAACCTTTACAGACAAGCAAAAGCTAAGAGAATTCAGCACCACCAAACCAGCTCTACAACAAATGCTAAAGGAACTTCTCTAAATGGGAAACACAAAAGAAGATAAAGACCTACAAAAATAAACCCAAAACAATTAAGAAAATGGTAATAGGAACATACGTATCGATAATTACCTTAAACGTGAATGGATTAAATGCTCCAACCAAAAGACACAGGCTTGCTGAATGGATACAGAAACAAGACCCATATATATGCTGCCTACAAGAGACCCACTTCAGACCTAGGGACACATACAGACTGAAAGTGAGGGGAAGGAAAAAGATATTCCTTGCAAATGGAAATCAAAAGAAAGCTGGATTAGCAATACTCACATCAGATAAAATAGACTTTAAAATAAAGAATGTTACAAGAGACAAGGAAGGACACTACATAATGATCAAGGGATCAATCCAAGAAGATATAACAATTATAAATATATATGCACCCAACATAGGAGCACCTCAATACATAAGGCAACTGCTAACAGCT
>NC_041215.1:56450954-56451212 GCF_002837175.3 Physeter macrocephalus
AGAGACAAATGACAATGAAAACACGACGATCCAAAACCTACGGGATGCAGCAAAAGCAGTTCTAAGAGGGAAGTTTATAGCTATGCAAGCCTACCTCCAGAAACAAGAAAAATTTCCATCAAGAAAAAGAGGGAGAGGACTCAGATCAATAAAATTAGAAATGAAAAGGAGAAGTTACAACAGACACTTCAGAAATACAAAGCATCCTAAGAGACTACTACAAACAACTCTATGCCAATAAAATGGACAACTTGGAAG